>NW_027479119.1:0-220357 GCF_051014685.1 Ptiloglossa arizonensis
AATAACTAGAACGGACTAGGGGAAGAGTACGCATACCGTTGTAATCGGGCGAGTTTCTACGTTCAGATGCAACAGAAATTTTGCGGATTGGTCAATCCGTTCGCGAGATATGCTAGTTTGGAGGTCAGAAACGCTTGAGAAACTCAAAATTTTCGCAGTTCTGATGCTCGAAACGAATAACTAGAACGGCCTAGTGGAAAAGTACGCATACCGTTGTAATCGGGCGAGTTTCTACTTTCAGATGCAACAGAAATTTTGCGGATTAGTCAATCCGTTCGCGAGATATGGCAGTTTGGAGGTAAGCAACGCTTGAGAAACCCAAAATTTTCGCAGTTCTGATGCTCGAAATGAAAAACTAGAACGGCCTAGGGGAAAAGTACGCATACCGCTGTAATCGGGCGAGTTTCTACTTTCAGATGCAACAGAAATTTTGCGGATTGGTCAATCCGTTCGCGAGATATGGCAGTTTGGAGGTAAGAAACGCTTGAGAAACTCAAAATTTTCGCAGTTCTGATGCTCGAAACGAATAACTAGAACGGACTAGGGGAAAAGTACGCATACCGTTCTAATCGGGCGAGTTTCTACGTTCAGATGCAACAGAAATTTTGCGGATTGGTCAATCCGTTCGCGAGATATGGCAGTTTGGAGGTCAGAAACGCTTGAGAAACTCAAAATTTTCGCAGTTCTGATGCTCGAAACGAATAACCAGAACGGCCTAGGGGAAAAGTACGCATTCCGTTGTAATCGGGCGAGTTTCTACTTTCAGATGCAACAGAAATTTTGCGGATTAGTCAATCCGTTCGCGAGATATGGCGGTTTTGAGGTAAGAAACGCTTTTAAACTCAAAATTTTCGCAGTTCTGATGCTCGAAATGAATAACTAGAACGGCCTAGGGGAAAAGTACGCATACTGTTGTAATCGGGCGAGTTTCTACTTTCAGATGCAACAGAAATTTTGCGGATTGGTCAATCCGTTCGCGAGATATGGCAGTTTGGAGGTAAGCAACGCTTGAGAATCCCAAAATTTTCGCAGTTCTGATGCTCGAAATGAAAAACTAGAACGGCCTAGGGGAAAAGTACGCATACCGCTGTAATCGGGCGAGTTTCTACTTTCAGATGCAACAGAAATTTTGCGGATTGGTCAATCCGTTCGCGAGATATGGCAGTTTGGAGGTAAGAAACGCTTGAGAAACTCAAAATTTTCGCAGTTCTGATGCTCGAAACGAATAACTAGAACGGACTAGGGGAAAAGTACGCATACCGTTGTAATCGGGCGAGTTTCTACGTTCAGATGCAACAGAAATTTTGCGGATTGGTCAATCCGTTCGCGAGATATGGCAGTTTGGAGGTAAGAAACGGTTGAGAAACTCAAAATTTTCACAGTTCTGATGCTCGAAACGAATAACCAGAACGGCCTAGGGGAAAAGTACGCATACCGTTGTAATCGGGCGAGTTTCTACTTTCAGATTCAACAGAAATTTTGCGGATTGGTCAATCCGTTCGCGAGATATGGCAGTTTGTAGGTAAGAAACGCTTGAGAAACTCAAAATTTTCGCAGTTCTGATGCTCGAAACGAATAACTAGAACGGACTAGGGGAAAAGTACGCATACCGTTGTAATCGGGCGACTTTCTACTTTCAGATGCAACAGAAATTTTGCGGATTAGTCAATCCGTTCGCGAGATATGGCAGTTTGGAGGTAAGAAACGCTTGAGAAACTCAAAATTTTCGCAGTTCTGATGCTCGAAACGAATAACCAGAACGGCCTAGGGGAAAAGTACGCATTCCGTTGTAATCGGGCGAGTTTCTACTTTCAGATGCAACAGAAATTTTGCGGATTAGTCAATCCGTTCGCGAGATATGGCAGTTTGGAGGTAAGAAACGCTTGAGAAACTCAAAATTTTCGCAGTTCTGATGCTCGAAATGAATAACTAGAACGGCCTAGGGGAAAAGTACGCATACTGTTGTAATCGGGCGAGTTTCTACTTTCAGATGCAACAGAAATTTTGCGGATTGGTCAATCCGTTCGCGAGATATGGCAGTTTGGAGGTAAGCAACGCTTGAGAAACCCAAAATTTTCGCAGTTCTGATGCTCGAAATGAAAAACTAGAACGGCCTAGGGGAAAAGTACGCATACCGTTGTAATCGGGCGAGTTTCTACTTTCAGATGCAACAGAAATTTTGCGGATTGGTCAATCCGTTCGCGAGATATGGCAGTTTGGAGGTAAGAAACGCTTGAGAAACTCAAAATTTTCGCAGTTCTGATGCTCGAAACGAATAACTAGAACGGACTAGGGGAAAAGTACGCATACTGTTGTAATCGGGCGAGTTTCTACGTTCAGATGCAACAGAAATTTTGCGGATTGGTCAATCCGTTCGCGAGATATGGCAGTTTGGATGTCAGAAACGCTTGAGAAACTCAAAATTTTCGCAGTTCTGATGCTCGAAACGAATAACTAGAACGGCCTAGGGGAAAAGTACGCATTCCGTTGTAATCGGGCGAGTTTCTACTTTCAGATGCAACAGAAATTTTGCGGATTAGTCAATCCGTTCGCGAGATATGGCAGTTTGGAGGTAAGAAACGCTTGAGAAACTCAAAATTTTCGCAGTTCTGATGCTCGAAATGATTAACTAGAACGGCCTAGGGGAAAAGTACGCATACCGTTGTAATCGGGCGACTTTCTACTTTCAGATGCAACAGAAATTTTGCGGATTGGTCAATCCGTTCGCGAGATATGGCAGTTTGGAGGTCAGAAACGCTTGAGAAACTCAAAATCTTCGCAGTTCTGATGCTCGAAACGAATAACTAGAACGGCCTAGGGGAAAAGTACGCATACCGTTGTAATCGGGCGAGTTTCTACTTTCAGATGCAACAGAAATTTTGCGGACTAGTCAATCCGTTCGCGAGATATGGCAGTTTGGAGGTAAGAAACGCTTGAGAAACCCAAAATTTTCGCAGTTCTGATGCTCGAAACGAATAACTAGAACGGCCTAGGGGAAAAGTACGCATACCGTTGTAATCGGGCGAGTTTCTACTTTCAGATGCAACAGAAATTTTGCGGATTAGTCAATCCGTTCGCGAGATATGGCAGTTTGGAGGTAAGAAACGCTTGAGAAACTCAAAATTTTCGCAGTTCTGATGCTCGAAATGAATAACTAGAACGGCCTAGGGGAAAAGTACGCATACCGTTGTAATCGGGCGACTTTCTACTTTCAGATGCAACAGAAATTTTGCGGATTGGTCAATCCGTTCGCGAGATATGGCAGTTTGGAAGTAAGAAACGCTTGAGAAACTTAAAATTTTCGCAGTTCTGATGCTCGAAACGAATAACTAGAACGGACTAGGGGACAAGTACGCATACCGTTGTAATCGGGCGAGTTTCTACTTTCAGATGCAACAGAAATTTTGCGGATTAGTCAATCCGTTCGCGAGATATGGCAGTTTGGAGGTAAGAAACGCTTGAGAAACTCAAAATTTTCGCAGTTCTGATGCTCGAAACGAATAACTAGCACGGCCTAGGGGAAAAGTACGCATACCGTTGTAATCGGGCGAGTTTCTACTTTCAGATGCAACAGAAATTTTGCGGATTAGTCAATCCGTTCGCGAGATATGGCAGTTTGGAGGTAAGAAACGCTTGAGAAACTCAAAATTTTCGCAGTTCTGATGCTCGAAATGAATAACTAGAACGGCCTAGGGGAAAAGTACGCATACCGTTGTAATCGGGCGAGTTTCTACTTTCAGATGCAACAGAAATTTTGCGGATTAGTCAATCCGTTCGCGAGATATGGCAGTTTGGAGGTAAGAAACGCTTGAGAAACTCAAAATTTTCGCAGTTCTGATGCTCGAAATGAATAACTAGAACGGCCTAGGGGAAAAGTACGCATACCGTTGTAATCGGGCGACTTACTACTTTCAGATGCAACAGAAATTTTGCGGATTGGTCAATCCGTTCGCGAGATATGGCAGTTTGGAGGTAAGAAACGGTTGAGAAACTCAAAATTATCACAGTTCTGATGCTCGAAACGAGTAACCAGAACGGCCTAGGGGAAAAGTACGCATAGCGTTGTAATCGGGCGAGTTTCTACTTTCAGATGCAACAGAAATTTTGCGGATTGGTCAATCCGTTCGCGAGATATGGCAGTTTGGAAGTAAGAAACGCTTGAGAAACTCAAAATTTTCGCAGTTCTGATGCTCGACAAGCATAACCAGAACAGTCTAGGGGAAAAGTACGCATACTGTTGTAATCGGGCGAGTTTCTACGTTCAGATGCAACAGAAATTTTGCGGATTGGTCAATCCGTTCGCGAGATATGCTAGTTTGGAGGTCAGAAACGCTTGAGAAACTCAAAATTTTCGCAGTTCTGATGCTCGAAACGAATAGCTAGAACGGCCTAGGGGAAAAGTACGCATACCGTTGTAATCGGGCGACTTACTACTTTCAGATGCAACAGAAATTTTGCGGATTGGTCAATCCGTTCGCGAGATATGGCAGTTTGGAGGTAAGAAACGGTTGAGAAACTCAAAATTATCACAGTTCTGATGCTCGAAACGAGTAACCAGAACGGCCTAGGGGAAAAGTACGCATAGCGTTGTAATCGGGCGAGTTTCTACTTTCAGATGCAACAGAAATTTTGCGGATTGGTCAATCCGTTCGCGAGATATGGCAGTTTGGAAGTAAGAAACGCTTGAGAAACTCAAAATTTTCGCAGTTCTGATGCTCGACAAGCATAACCAGAACAGTCTAGGGGAAAAGTACGCATACTGTTGTAATCGGGCGAGTTTCTACGTTCAGATGCAACAGAAATTTTGCGGATTGGTCAATCCGTTCGCGAGATATGCTAGTTTGGAGGTCAGAAACGCTTGAGAAACTCAAAATTTTCGCAGTTCTGATGCTCGAAACGAATAGCTAGAACGGCCTAGGGGAAAAGTACGCATACCGTTGTAATCGGGCGAGTTTCTACTTTCAGATGCAACAGAAATTTTTCGGATTAGTCAATCCGTTCGCGAGATATGGCAGTTTGGAGGTAAGAAACGCTTGAGAAACTCAAAATTTTCGCAGTTCTGATGCTCGAAATGAATAACTAGAACGGCCTAGGGGAAAAGTACGCATACCGTTGTAATCGGGCGAGTTTCTACTTTCAGATGCAACTGAAATTTTGCGGATTGGTCAATCCGTTCGCGAGATATGGCAGTTTGGAAGTAAGAAACGCTTGAGAAACTTAAAATTTTCGCAGTTCTGATGCTCGAAACGAATAACTAGAACGGACTAGGGGAAAAGTACGCATTCCGTTGTAATCGGGCGAGTTTCTACGTTCAGATGCAACAGAAATTTTGCGGATTGATAAATCCGTTCGCGAGATATGCTAGTTTGTAGGTCAGAAACGCTTGAGAAACTCAAAATTTTCGCAGTTCTGATGCTCGAAACGAATAACTAGAACGGCCTAGGGGAAAAGTACGCATACCGTTGTAATCGGGCGAGTTTCTACTTTCAGATGCAACAGAAATTTTGCGGATTAGTCAATCCGTTCGCGAGATATGGCAGTTTGGAGGTAAGAAACGTTTGAGAAACTCAACATTTTCGCAGTTCTGATGCTCGAAACGAATAAATAGAACGGCCTAGGGGAAAAGTTCGCATTCCGTTGTAATCGGGCGAGTTTCTACTTTCAGATGCAACTGAAATTTTGCGGATTGGTCAATCCGTTCGCGAGATATGGCAGTTTGGATGTAAGAAACGCTTGAGAAACTCAAAATTTTCGCAGTTCTGATGCTCGAAACGAATAACTAGAACGGACTAGGGGAAAAGTACGCATACCGTTGTAATCGGGCGAGTTTCTACGTTCAGATGCAACAGAAATTTTGCGGATTGGTCAATCCGTTCGCGAGATATGCTAGTTTGGAGGTCAGAAACGCTTGAGAAACTCAAAATTTTCGCAGTTCTGATGCTCGAAACGAATAACTAGAACGGCCTAGGGGAAAAGTACGCATACCGTTGTAATCGGGCGAGTTTCTACTTTCAGATGCAACAGAAATTTTGCGGATTGATAAATCCGTTCGCGAGATATGCTAGTTTGTAGGTCAGAAACGCTTGAGAAACTCAAAATTTTCGCAGTTCTGATGCTCGAAACGAATAACTAGAACGGCCTAGGGGAAAAGTACGCATACCGTTGTAATCGGGCGAGTTTCTACTTTCAGATGCAACAGAAATTTTGCGGATTAGTCAATCTGTTCGCGAGATATGGCAGTTTGGAGGTAAGAAACGTTTGAGAAACTCAACATTTTCGCAGTTCTGATGCTCGAAACGAATAAATAGAACGGCCTAGGGGAAAAGTACGCATTCCGTTGTAATCGGGCGAGTTTCTACTTTCAGATGCAACTGAAATTTTGCGGATTGGTCAATCCGTTCGCGAGATATGGCAGTTTGGAGGTAAGAAACGCTTGAGAAACTCAAAATTTTCGCAGTTCTGATGCTCGAAACGAATAACTAGAACGGACTAGGGGAAAAGTACGCATACCGTTGTAATCGGGCGAGTTTCTACGTTCAGATGCAACAGAAATTTTGCGGATTGGTCAATCCGTTCGCGAGATATGCTAGTTTGGAGGTCAGAAACGCTTGAGAAACTCAAAATTTTCGCAGTTCTGATGCTCGAAACGAATAACTAGAACGGCCTAGGGGAAAAGTACGCATACCGTTGTAATCGGGCGAGTTTCTACTTTCAGATGCAACAGAAATTTTGCGGATTAGTCAATCCGTTCGCGAGATATGGCAGTTTGGAGGTAAGAAACGCTTGAGAAACTCAAAATTTTCGCAGTTCTGATGCTCGAAATGAATAACTAGAACGGCCTAGGGGAAAAGTACGCATACCGTTGTAATCGGGCGAGTTTCTACTTTCAGATGCAACAGAAATTTTGCGGATTAGTCAATCCGTTCGCGAGATATGGCAGTTTGGAGGTAAGAAACGTTTGAGAAACTCAACATTTTCGCAGTTCTGATGCTCGAAACGAATAAATAGAACGGCCTAGGGGAAAAGTACGCATTCCGTTGTAATCGGGCGAGTTTCTACTTTCAGATGCAACTGAAATTTTGCGGATTGGTCAATCCGTTCGCGAGATATGGCAGTTTGGAGGTAAGAAACGCTTGAGAAACTCAAAATTTTCGCAGTTCTGATGCTCGAAACGAATAACTAGAACGGACTAGGGGAAAAGTACGCATACCGTTGTAATCGGGCGAGTTTCTACGTTCAGATGCAACAGAAATTTTGCGGATTGGTCAATCCGTTCGCGAGATATGGCAGTTTGGAGGTAAGAAACGCTTGAGAAACTCAAAATTTTCGCAGTTCTGATGCTCGAAACGAATAACTAGAACGGACTAGGGGAAAAGTACGCATACCGTTGTAATCGGGCGAGTTTCTACGTTCAGATGCAACAGAAATTTTGCGGATTGGTCAATCCGTTCGCGAGATATGCTAGTTTGGAGGTCAGAAACGCTTGAGAAACTCAAAATTTTCGCAGTTCTGATGCTCGAAACGAATAACTAGAACGGCCTAGGGGAAAAGTACGCATACCGTTGTAATCGGGCGAGTTTCTACTTTCAGATGCAACAGAAATTTTGCGGATTAGTCAATCCGTTCGCGAGATATGGCAGTTTGGAAGTAAGAAACGCTTGAGAAACTTAAAATTTTCGCAGTTCTGATGCTCGAAACGAATAACTAGAACGGACTAGGGGAAAAGTACGCATACCGTTGTAATCGGGCGAGTTTCTACTTTCAGATGCAACAGAAATTTTGCGGATTGATAAATCCGTTCGCGAGATATGCTAGTTTGTAGGTAAGAAACGTTTGAGAAACTCAACATTTTCGCAGTTCTGATGCTCGAAACGAATAAATAGAACGGCCTAGGGGAAAAGTACGCATTCCGTTGGAATCGGGCGAGTTTCTACTTTCAGATGTAACTGAAATTTTGCGGATTGGTCAATCCGTTCGCGAGATATGGCAGTTTGGAGGTAAGAAACGCTTGAGAAACTCAATATTTTCGCAGTTCTGATGCTCGAAACGAATAACTAGAACGGACTAGGGGAAGAGTACGCATACCGTTGTAATCGGGCGAGTTTCTACGTTCAGATGCAACAGAAATTTTGCGGATTGGTCAATCCGTTCGCGAGATATGCTAGTTTGGAGGTCAGAAACGCTTGAGAAACTCAAAATTTTCGCAGTTCTGATGCTCGAAACGAATAACTAGAACGGCCTAGTGGAAAAGTACGCATACCGTTGTAATCGGGCGAGTTTCTACTTTCAGATGCAACAGAAATTTTGCGGATTAGTCAATCCGTTCGCGAGATATGGCAGTTTGGAGGTAAGAAACGCTTGAGAAACTCAAAATTTTCGCAGTTCTGATGCTCGAAACGAATAACTAGAACGGACTAGGGGAAAAGTACGCATACCGTTGTAATCGGGCGAGTTTCTACGTTCAGATGCAACAGAAATTTTGCGGATTGGTCAATCCGTTCGCGAGATATGCTAGTTTGGAGGTCAGAAACGCTTGAGAAACTCAAAATTTTCGCAGTTCTGATGCTCGAAACGAATAACTAGAACGGCCTAGGGGAAAAGTACGCATACCGTTGTAATCGGGCGAGTTTCTACTTTCAGATGCAACAGAAATTTTGCGGATTAGTCAATCCGTTCGCGAGATATGGCAGTTTGGAGGTAAGAAACGCTTGAGAAACTCAAAATTTTCGCAGTTCTGATGCTCGAAATGAATAACTAGAACGGCCTAGGGGAAAAGTACGCATACCGTTGTAATCGGGCGAGTTTCTACTTTCAGATGCAACAGAAATTTTGCGGATTGGTCAATCCGTTCGCGAGATATGGCAGTTTGGATGTAAGAAACGCTTGAGAAACTTAAAATTTTCGCAGTTCTGATGCTCGAAACGAATAACTAGAACGGACTAGGGGACAAGTACGCATACCGTTGTAATCGGGCGAGTTTCTACTTTCAGATGCAACAGAAATTTTGCGGATTGATAAATCCGTTCGCGAGATATGCTAGTTTGTAGGTCAGAAACGCTTGAGAAACTCAAAATTTTCGCAGTTCTGATGCTCGAAACGAATAACTAGAACGGCCTAGGGGAAAAGTACGCATACCGTTGTAATCGGGCGAGTTTCTACTTTCAGATGCAACAGAAATTTTGCGGATTAGTCAATCCGTTCGCGAGATATGGCAGTTTGGAGGTAAGAAACGCTTGAGAAACTCAACATTTTCGCAGTTCTGATGCTCGAAACGAATAAATAGAACGGCCTAGGGGAAAAGTACGCATACCGTTGTAATCGGGCGAGTTTCTACTTTCAGATGCAACAGAAATTTTGCGGATTGGTCAATCCGTTCGCGAGATATGGCAGTTTGGAGGTAAGAAACGCTTGAGAAACTCAAAATTTTCGCAGTTCTGATGCTCGAAACGAATAACTAGAACGGACTAGGGGAAAAGTACGCATACCGTTGTAATCGGGCGAGTTTCTACTTTCAGATGCAACAGAAATTTTGCGGATTAGTCAATCCGTTCGCGAGATATGGCAGTTTGGAGGTAAGAAACGCTTGAGAAACTCAAAATTTTCGCAGTTCTGATGCTCGAAACGAATAACTAGAACGGACTAGGGGAAAAGTACGCATACCGTTGTAATCGGGCGAGTTTCTACGTTCAGATGCAGCAGAAATTTTGCGGATTAGTCAATCCGTTCGCGAGATATGGCAGTTTGGAGGTAAGAAACGCTTGAGAAACTCAAAATTTTCGCAGTTCTGATGCTCGAAATGTATAACTAGAACGGCCTAGGGGAAAAGTACGCATACCGTTGAAATCGGGCGAGTTTCTACTTTCAGATGCAACAGAAATTTTGCGGATTGGTCAATCCGTTCGCGAGATATGGCAGTTTGGATGTAAGAAACGCTTGAGAAACTCAAAATTTTCGCAGTTCTGATGCTCGAAACGAATAACTAGAACGGACTAGGGGAAAAGTACGCATACCGTTGTAATCGGGCGAGTTTCTACGTTCAGATGCAACAGAAATTTTGCGGATTGGTCAATCCGTTCGCGAGATATGCTAGTTTGGAGGTCAGAAACGCTTGAGAAACTCAAAATTTTCGCAGTTCTGATGCTCGAAACGAATAACTAGAACGGCCTAGGGGAAAAGTACGCATACCGTTGTAATCGGGCGAGTTTCTACTTTCAGATGCAACAGAAATTTTGCGGATTAGTCAATCTGTTCGCGAGATATGGCAGTTTGGAGGTAAGAAACGTTTGAGAAACTCAACATTTTCGCAGTTCTGATGCTCGAAACGAATAAATAGAACGGCCTAGGGGAAAAGTACGCATTCCGTTGTAATCGGGCGAGTTTCTACTTTCAGATGCAACTGAAATTTTGCGGATTGGTCAATCCGTTCGCGAGATATGGCAGTTTGGAGGTAAGAAACGCTTGAGAAACTCAAAATTTTCGCAGTTCTGATGCTCGAAACGAATAACTAGAACGGACTAGGGGAAAAGTACGCATACCGTTGTAATCGGGCGAGTTTCTACGTTCAGATGCAACAGAAATTTTGCGGATTGGTCAATCCGTTCGCGAGATATGCTAGTTTGGAGGTCAGAAACGCTTGAGAAACTCAAAATTTTCGCAGTTCTGATGCTCGAAACGAATAACTAGAACGGACTAGGGGAAAAGTACGCATACCGTTGTAATCGGGCGAGTTTCTACGTTCAGATGCAACAGAAATTTTGCGGATTGGTCAATCCGTTCGCGAGATATGCTAGTTTGGAGGTCAGAAACGCTTGAGAAACTCAAAATTTTCGCAGTTCTGATGCTCGAAACGAATAACTAGAACGGCCTAGGGGAAAAGTACGCATACCGTTGTAATCGGGCGAGTTTCTACTTTCAGATGCAACAGAAATTTTGCGGATTGATAAATCCGTTCGCGAGATATGCTAGTTTGTAGGTCAGAAACGCTTGAGAAACTCAAAATTTTCGCAGTTCTGATGCTCGAAACGAATAACTAGAACGGCCTAGGGGAAAAGTACGCATACCGTTGTAATCGGGCGAGTTTCTACTTTCAGATGCAACAGAAATTTTGCGGATTAGTCAATCTGTTCGCGAGATATGGCAGTTTGGAGGTAAGAAACGTTTGAGAAACTCAACATTTTCGCAGTTCTGATGCTCGAAACGAATAAATAGAACGGCCTAGGGGAAAAGTACGCATTCCGTTGTAATCGGGCGAGTTTCTACTTTCAGATGCAACTGAAATTTTGCGGATTGGTCAATCCGTTCGCGAGATATGGCAGTTTGGAGGTAAGAAACGCTTGAGAAACTCAAAATTTTCGCAGTTCTGATGCTCGAAACGAATAACTAGAACGGACTAGGGGAAAAGTACGCATACCGTTGTAATCGGGCGAGTTTCTACGTTCAGATGCAACAGAAATTTTGCGGATTGGTCAATCCGTTCGCGAGATATGCTAGTTTGGAGGTCAGAAACGCTTGAGAAACTCAAAATTTTCGCAGTTCTGATGCTCGAAACGAATAACTAGAACGGCCTAGGGGAAAAGTACGCATACCGTTGTAATCGGGCGAGTTTCTACTTTCAGATGCAACAGAAATTTTGCGGATTAGTCAATCCGTTCGCGAGATATGGCAGTTTGGAGGTAAGAAACGCTTGAGAAACTCAAAATTTTCGCAGTTCTGATGCTCGAAATGAATAACTAGAACGGCCTAGGGGAAAAGTACGCATACCGTTGTAATCGGGCGACTTTCTACTTTCAGATGCAACAGAAATTTTGCGGATTGGTCAATCCGTTCGCGAGATATGGCAGTTTGGAGGTAAGAAACGGTTGAGAAACTCAAAATTATCACAGTTCTGATGCTCGAAACGAGTAACCAGAACGGCCTAGGGGAAAAGTACGCATACCGTTGTAATCGGGCGAGTTTCTACTTTCAGATGCAACAGAAATTTTGCGGATTGGTCAATCCGTTCGCGAGATATGGCAGTTTGGAGGTAAGAAACGCTTGAGAAACTCAAAATTGTCGCAGTTCTGATGCTCGACAAGCATAACCAGAACAGTCTAGGGGAAAGGTACGCATACTGTTGTAATCGGGCGAGTTTCTACGTTCAGATGCAACAGATATTTTGCGGATTGGTCAATCCGTTCGCGAGATATGCTAGTTTGGAGGTCAGAAACGCTTGAGAAACTCAAAATTTTCGCAGTTCTGATGCTCGAAACGAATAGCTAGAACGGCCTAGGGGAAAAGTACGCATACCGTTGTAATCGGGCGAGTTTCTACTTTCAGATGCAACAGAAATTTTGCGGATTAGTCAATCCGTTCGCGAGATATGGCAGTTTGGAGGTAAGAAACGCTTGAGAAACTCAAAATTTTCGCAGTTCTGATGCTCGAAATGAATAACTAGAACGGCCTAGGGGAAAAGTACGCATACCGTTGTAATCGGGCGAGTTTCTACTTTCAGATGCAACAGAAATTTTGCGGATTAGTCAATCCGTTCGCGAGATATGGCAGTTTGGAGGTAAGAAACGTTTGAGAAACTCAACATTTTCGCAGTTCTGATGCTCGAAACGAATAAATAGAACGGCCTAGGGGAAAAGTACGCATTCCGTTGTAATCGGGCGAGTTTCTACTTTCAGATGCAACTGAAATTTTGCGGATTGGTCAATCCGTTCGCGAGATATGGCAGTTTGGAGGTAAGAAACGCTTGAGAAACTCAAAATTTTCGCAGTTCTGATGCTCGAAACGAATAACTAGAACGGACTAGGGGAAAAGTACGCATACCGTTGTAATCGGGCGAGTTTCTACGTTCAGATGCAACAGAAATTTTGCGGATTGGTCAATCCGTTCGCGAGATATGCTAGTTTGGAGGTCAGAAACGCTTGAGAAACTCAAAATTTTCGCAGTTCTGATGCTCGAAACGAATAACTAGAACGGCCTAGGGGAAAAGTACGCATACCGTTGTAATCGGGCGAGTTTCTACTTTCAGATGCAACAGAAATTTTGCGGATTGGTCAATCCGTTCGCGAGATATGGCAGTTTGGAGGTAAGAAACGCTTGAGAAACTCAAAATTTTCGCAGTTCTGATGCTCGAAACGAATAACTAGAACGGACTAGGGGAAAAGTACGGATACCGTTGTAATCGGGCGAGTTTCTACGTTCAGATGCAACAGAAATTTTGCGGATTGGTCAATCCGTTCGCGAGATATGCTAGTTTGGAGGTCAGAAACGCTTGAGAAACTCAAAATTTTCGCAGTTCTGATGCTCGAAACGAATAACTAGAACGGCCTAGGGGAAAAGTACGCATACCGTTGTAATCGGGCGAGTTTCTACTTTCAGATGCAACAGAAATTTTGCGGATTAGTCAATCCGTTCGCGAGATATGGCAGTTTGGAGGTAAGAAACGCTTGAGAAACTCAAAATTTTCGCAGTTCTGATGCTCGAAATGAATAACTAGAACGGCCTAGGGGAAAAGTACGCATACCGTTGTAATCGGGCGAGTTTCTACTTTCAGATGCAACAGAAATTTTGCGGATTGGTCAATCCGTTCGCGAGATATGGCAGTTTGGAAGTAAGAAACGCTTGAGAAACTTAAAATTTTCGCAGTTCTGATGCTCGAAACGAATAACTAGAACGGACTAGGGGAAAAGTACGCATACCGTTGTAATCGGGCGAGTCTCTACTTTCAGATGCAACAGAAATTTTGCGGATTGATAAATCCGTTCGCGAGATATGCTAGTTTGTAGGTCAGAAACGCTTGAGAAACTCAAAATTTTCGCAGTTCTGATGCTCGAAACGAATAACTAGAACGGCCTAGGGGAAAAGTACGCATACCGTTGTAATCGGGCGAGTTTCTACTTTCAGATGCAACAGAAATTTTGCGGATTAGTCAATCCGTTCGCGAGATATGGCAGTTTGGAGGTAAGAAACGTTTGAGAAACTCAACATTTTCGCAGTTCTGATGCTCGAAACGAATAAATAGAACGGCCTAGGGGAAAAGTACGCATTCCGTTGTAATCGGGCGAGTTTCTACTTTCAGATGCAACTGAAATTTTGCGGATTGGTCAATCCGTTCGCGAGATATGGCAGTTTGGAGGTAAGAAACGCTTGAGAAACTCAATATTTTCGCAGTTCTGATGCTCGAAACGAATAACTAGAACGGACTAGGGGAAGAGTACGCATACCGTTGTAATCGGGCGAGTTTCTACGTTCAGATGCAACAGAAATTTTGCGGATTGGTCAATCCGTTCGCGAGATATGCTAGTTTGGAGGTCAGAAACGCTTGAGAAACTCAAAATTTTCGCAGTTCTGATGCTCGAAACGAATAACTAGAACGGCCTAGTGGAAAAGTACGCATACCGTTGTAATCGGGCGAGTTTCTACTTTCAGATGCAACAGAAATTTTGCGGATTAGTCAATCCGTTCGCGAGATATGGCAGTTTGGAGGTAAGAAACGCTTGAGAAACTCAAAATTTTCGCAGTTCTGATGCTCGAAACGAATAACTAGAACGGACTAGGGGAAAAGTACGCATACCGTTGTAATCGGGCGAGTTTCTACGTTCAGATGCAACAGAAATTTTGCGGATTGGTCAATCCGTTCGCGAGATATGCTAGTTTGGAGGTCAGAAACGCTTGAGAAACTCAAAATTTTCGCAGTTCTGATGCTCGAAACGAATAACTAGAACGGCCTAGGGGAAAAGTACGCATACCGTTGTAATCGGGCGAGTTTCTACTTTCAGATGCAACAGAAATTTTGCGGATTAGTCAATCCGTTCGCGAGATATGGCAGTTTGGAGGTAAGAAACGCTTGAGAAACTCAAAATTTTCGCAGTTCTGATGCTCGAAATGAATAACTAGAACGGCCTAGGGGAAAAGTACGCATACCGTTGTAATCGGGCGAGTTTCTACTTTCAGATGCAACAGAAATTTTGCGGATTGGTCAATCCGTTCGCGAGATATGGCAGTTTGGAAGTAAGAAACGCTTGAGAAACTTAAAATTTTCGCAGTTCTGATGCTCGAAACGAATAACTAGAACGGACTAGGGGACAAGTACGCATACCGTTGTAATCGGGCGAGTTTCTACTTTCAGATGCAACAGAAATTTTGCGGATTGATAAATCCGTTCGCGAGATATGCTAGTTTGTAGGTCAGAAACGCTTGAGAAACTCAAAATTTTCGCAGTTCTGATGCTCGAAACGAATAACTAGAACGGCCTAGGGGAAAAGTACGCATTCCGTTGTAATCGGGCGAGTTTCTACTTTCAGATGCAACAGAAATTTTGCGGATTAGTCAATCCGTTCGCGAGATATGGCAGTTTGGAGGTAAGAAACGCTTGAGAAACTCAAAATTTTCGCAGTTCTGATGCTCGAAATGAATAACTAGAACGGCCTAGGGGAAAAGTACGCATTCCGTTGTAATCGGGCGAGTTTCTACTTTCAGATGCAACTGAAATTTTGCGGATTGGTCAATCCGTTCGCGAGATATGGCAGTTTGGAGGTAAGAAACGCTTGAGAAACTCAATATTTTCGCAGTTCTGATGCTCGAAACGAATAACTAGAACGGACTAGGGGAAGAGTACGCATACCGTTGTAATCGGGCGAGTTTCTACGTTCAGATGCAACAGAAATTTTGCGGATTGGTCAATCCGTTCGCGAGATATGCTAGTTTGGAGGTCAGAAACGCTTGAGAAACTCAAAATTTTCGCAGTTCTGATGCTCGAAACGAATAACTAGAACGGCCTAGTGGAAAAGTACGCATACCGTTGTAATCGGGCGAGTTTCTACTTTCAGATGCAACAGAAATTTTGCGGATTAGTCAATCCGTTCGCGAGATATGGCAGTTTGGAGGTAAGAAACGCTTGAGAAACTCAAAATTTTCGCAGTTCTGATGCTCGAAACGAATAACTAGAACGGACTAGGGGAAAAGTACGCATACCGTTGTAATCGGGCGAGTTTCTACGTTCAGATGCAACAGAAATTTTGCGGATTGGTCAATCCGTTCGCGAGATATGCTAGTTTGGAGGTCAGAAACGCTTGAGAAACTCAAAATTTTCGCAGTTCTGATGCTCGAAACGAATAACTAGAACGGCCTAGGGGAAAAGTACGCATACCGTTGTAATCGGGCGAGTTTCTACTTTCAGATGCAACAGAAATTTTGCGGATTAGTCAATCCGTTCGCGAGATATGGCAGTTTGGAGGTAAGAAACGCTTGAGAAACTCAAAATTTTCGCAGTTCTGATGCTCGAAATGAATAACTAGAACGGCCTAGGGGAAAAGTACGCATACCGTTGTAATCGGGCGAGTTTCTACTTTCAGATGCAACAGAAATTTTGCGGATTGGTCAATCCGTTCGCGAGATATGGCAGTTTGGAAGTAAGAAACGCTTGAGAAACTTAAAATTTTCGCAGTTCTGATGCTCGAAACGAATAACTAGAACGGACTAGGGGACAAGTACGCATACCGTTGTAATCGGGCGAGTTTCTACTTTCAGATGCAACAGAAATTTTGCGGATTGATAAATCCGTTCGCGAGATATGCTAGTTTGTAGGTCAGAAACGCTTGAGAAACTCAAAATTTTCGCAGTTCTGATGCTCGAAACGAATAACTAGAACGGCCTAGGGGAAAAGTACGCATACCGTTGTAATCGGGCGAGTTTCTACTTTCAGATGCAACAGAAATTTTGCGGATTAGTCAATCCGTTCGCGAGATATGGCAGTTTGGAGGTAAGAAACGCTTGAGAAACTCAACATTTTCGCAGTTCTGATGCTCGAAACGAATAAATAGAACGGCCTAGGGGAAAAGTACGCATACCGTTGTAATCGGGCGAGTTTCTACTTTCAGATGCAACAGAAATTTTGCGGATTGGTCAATCCGTTCGCGAGATATGGCAGTTTGGAGGTAAGAAACGCTTGAGAAACTCAAAATTTTCGCAGTTCTGATGCTCGAAACGAATAACTAGAACGGACTAGGGGAAAAGTACGCATACCGTTGTAATCGGGCGAGTTTCTACTTTCAGATGCAACAGAAATTTTGCGGATTAGTCAATCCGTTCGCGAGATATGGCAGTTTGGAGGTAAGAAACGCTTGAGAAACTCAAAATTTTCGCAGTTCTGATGCTCGAAACGAATAACTAGAACGGACTAGGGGAAAAGTACGCATACCGTTGTAATCGGGCGAGTTTCTACGTTCAGATGCAGCAGAAATTTTGCGGATTAGTCAATCCGTTCGCGAGATATGGCAGTTTGGAGGTAAAAAACGCTTGAGAAACTCAAAATTTTCGCAGTTCTGATGCTCGAAATGTATAACTAGAACGGCCTAGGGGAAAAGTACGCATACCGTTGTAATCGGGCGAGTTTCTACTTTCAGATGCAACAGAAATTTTGCGGATTGGTCAATCCGTTCGCGAGATATGGCAGTTTGGAAGTAAGAAACGCTTGAGAAACTTAAAATTTTCGCAGTTCTGATGCTCGAAACGAATAACTAGAACGGACTAGGGGACAAGTACGCATACCGTTGTAATCGGGCGAGTTTCTACGTTCAGATGCAACAGAAATTTTGCGGATTGATAAATCCGTTCGCGAGATATGCTAGTTTGTAGGTCAGAAACGCTTGAGAAACTCAAAATTTTCACAGTTCTGATGCTCGAAACGAATAACTAGAACGGCCTAGGGGAAAAGTACGCATACCGTTGTAATCGGGCGAGTTTCTACTTTCAGATGCAACAGAAATTTTGCGGATTAGTCAATCCGTTCGCGAGATATGGCAGTTTGGAGGTAAGAAACGCTTGAGAAACTCAAAATTTTCGCAGTTCTGATGCTCGAAATGAATAACTAGAACGGCCTAGGGGAAAAGTACGCATACCGTTGTAATCGGGCGAGTTTCTACTTTCAGATGCAACAGAAATTTTGCGGATTAGTCAATCCGTTCGCGAGATATGGCAGTTTGGAGGTATGAAACGCTTGAGAAACTCAAAACTTTCGCAGTTCTGATGCTCGACAAGCATAACTAGAACGGTCTAGGGGAAAAATACGCCTACCGTTGTAATCGGGCGACTTTCTACTTTCAGATGCAACAGAAATTTTGCGGATTGGTCAATCCGTTCGCGAGATATGGCAGTTTGGAGGTAAGAAACGGTTGAGAAACTCAAAATTATCACAGTTCTGATGCTCGAAACGAGTAACCAGAACGGCCTAGGGGAAAAGTACGCATACCGTTGTAATCGGGCGAGTTTCTACTTTCAGATGCAACAGAAATTTTGCGGATTGGTCAATCCGTTCGCGAGATATGGCAGTTTGGAGGTAAGAAACGCTTGAGAAACTCAAAATTTTCGCAGTTCTGATGCTCGACAAGCATAACTAGAACAGTCTAGGGGAAAAGTACGCATACTGTTGTAATCGGGCGAGCTTCTACGTTCAGATGCAACTGAAATTTTGCGGATTGGTCAATCCGTTCGCGAGATATGCTAGTTTGGAGGTCAGAAACGCTTGAGAAACTCAAAATTTTCGCAGTTCTGATGCTCGAAACGAATAACTAGAACGGCCTAGGGGAAAAGTACGCATACCGTTGTAATCGGGCGAGTTTCTACTTTCAGATGCAACAGAAATTTTGCGGATTAGTCAATCCGTTCGCGAGATATGGCAGTTTGGAGGTAAGAAACGCTTGAGAAACTCAAAATTTTCGCAGTTCTGATGCTCAAAATGAATAACTAGAACGGCCTAGGGGAAAAGTACGCATACCGTTGTAATCGGGCGAGTTTCTACTTTCAGATGCAACAGAAATTTTGCGCATTGGTCAATCCGTTCGCGAGATATGGCAGTTTGGAAGTAAGAAACGCTTGAGAAACTTAAAATTTTCGCAGTTCTGATGCTCGAAACGAATAACTAGAACGGACTAGGGGAAAAGTACGCATACCGTTGTAATCGGGCGAGTTTCTACGTTCAGATGCAACAGAAATTTTGCGGATTGATAAATCCGTTCGCGAGATATGCTAGTTTGTAGGTCAGAAACGCTTGAGAAACCCAAAATTTTCGCAGTTCTGATGCTCGAAACGAATAACTAGAACGGCCTAGGGGAAAAGTACGCATACCGTTGTAATCGGGCGAGTTTCTACTTTCAGATGCAACAGAAATTTTGCGGATTAGTCAATCCGTTCGCGAGATATGGCAGTTTGGAGGTAAGAAACGCTTGAGAAACTCAACATTTTCGCAGTTCTGATGCTCGAAACGAATAAATAGAACGGCCTAGGGGAAAAGTACGCATACCGTTGTAATCGGGCGAGTTTCTACTTTCAGATGCAACAGAAATTTTGGGGATTGGTCAATCCGTTCGCGAGATATGGCAGTTTGGAGGTAAGAAACGCTTGAGAAACTCAAAATTTTCGCAGTTCTGATGCTCGAAACGAATAACTAGAACGGACTAAGGGAAAAGTACGCATACCGTTGTAATCGGGCGAGTTTCTACTTTCAGATGCAACAGAAATTTTGCGGATTAGTCAATCCGTTCGCGAGATATGGCAGTTTGGAGGTAAGAAACGCTTGAGAAACTCAAAATTTTCGCAGTTCTGATGCTCGAAACGAATAACTAGAACGGACTAGGGGAAAAGTACGCATACCGTTGTAATCGGGCGAGTTTCTACGTTCAGATGCAACAGAAATTTTGCGGATTGGTCAATCCGTTCGCGAGATATGCTAGTTTGGAGGTCAGAAACGCTTGAGAAACTCAAAATTTTCGCAGTTCTGATGCTCGAAACGAATAACTAGAACGGCCTAGGGGAAAAGTACGCATACCGTTGTAATCGGGCGAGTTTCTACTTTCAGATGCAACAGAAATTTTGCGGATTAGTCAATCCGTTCGCGAGATATGGCAGTTTGGAGGTAAGAAACGCTTGAGAAACTCAAAATTTTCGCAGTTCTGATGCTCGAAATGAATAACTAGAACGGCCTAGGGGAAAAGTACGCATACCGTTGTAATCGGGCGAGTTTCTACTTTCAGATGCAACAGAAATTTTGCGGATTGGTCAATCCGTTCGCGAGATATGGCAGTTTGGAAGTAAGAAACGCTTGAGAAACTTAAAATTTTCGCAGTTCTGATGCTCGAAACGAATAACTAGAACGGACTAGGGCACAAGTACGCATACCGTTGTAATCGGGCGAGTTTCTACGTTCAGATGCAACAGAAATTTTGCGGATTGATGAATCCGTTCGCGAGATATGCTAGTTTGTAGGTCAGAAACGCTTGAGAAACCCAAAATTTTCGCAGTTCTGATGCTCGAAACGAATAACTAGAACGGCCTAGGGGAAAAGTACGCATACCGTTGTAATCGGGCGAGTTTCTACTTTCAGATGCAACAGAAATTTTGCGGATTAGTCAATCCGTTCGCGAGATATGGCAGTTTGGAGGTAAGAAACGCTTGAGAAACTCAAAATTTTCGCAGTTCTGATGCTCGAAATGAATAACTAGAACGGCCTAGGGGAAAAGTACGCATACCGTTGTAATCGGGCGAGTTTCTACTTTCAGATGCAACAGAAATTTTGCGGATTAGTCAATCCGTTCGCGAGATATGGCAGTTTGGAAGTAAGAAACGTTTGAGAAACTCAACATTTTCGCAGTTCTGATGCTCGAAACGAATAAATAGAACGGCCTAGGGGAAAAGTACGCATTCCGTTGTAATCGGGCGAGTTTCTACTTTCAGATGCAACTGAAATTTTGCGGATTGGTCAATCCGTTCGCGAGATATGGCAGTTTGGAGGTAAGAAACGCTTGAGAAACTCAAAATTTTCGCAGTTCTGATGCTCGAAACGAATAACTAGAACGGACTAGGGGAAAAGTACGCATACCGTTGTAATCGGGCGAGTTTCTACGTTCAGATGCAACAGAAATTTTGCGGATTGGTCAATCCGTTCGCGAGATATGCTAGTTTGGAGGTCAGAAACGCTTGAGAAACTCAAAATTTTCGCAGTTCTGATGCTCGAAACGAATAACTAGAACGGCCTAGGGGAAAAGTACGCATACCGTTGTAATCGGGCGAGTTTCTACTTTCAGATGCAACAGAAATTTTGCGGATTAGTCAATCCGTTCGCGAGATATGGCAGTTTGGAGGTAAGAAACGCTTGAGAAACTCAAAATTTTCGCAGTTCTGATGCTCGAAATGAATAACTAGAACGGCCTAGGGGAAAAGTACGCATACCGTTGTAATCGGGCGAGTTTCTACTTTCAGATGCAACAGAAATTTTGCGGATTAGTCAATCCGTTCGCGAGATATGGCAGTTTGGAGGTAAGAAACGCTTGAGAAACTCAACATTTTCGCAGTTCTGATGCTCGAAACGAATAAATAGAACGGCCTAGGGGAAAAGTACGCATACCGTTGTAATCGGGCGAGTTTCTACGTTCAGATGCAACAGAAATTTTGCGGATTAGTCAATCCGTTCGCGAGATATGGCAGTTTGGAGGTAAGAAACGCTTGAGAAACTCAAAATTTTCGCAGTTCTGATGCTCGAAATGAATAACTAGAACGGCCTAGGGGAAAAGTACGCATACCGTTGTAATCGGGCGAGTTTCTACTTTCAGATGCAACAGAAATTTTGCGGATTGGTCAATCCGTTCGCGAGATATGGCAGTTTGGAAGTAAGAAACGCTTGAGAAACTTAAAATTTTCGCAGTTCTGATGCTCGAAACGAATAACTAGAACGGACTAGGGGAAAAGTACGCATACCGTTGTAATCGGGCGAGTTTCTACTTTCAGATGCAACAGAAATTTTGCGGATTGATAAATCCGTTCGCGAGATATGCTAGTTTGTAGGTCAGAAACGCTTGAGAAACTCAAAATTTTCGCAGTTCTGATGCTCGAAACGAATAAATAGAACGGCCTAGGGGAAAAGTACGCATACCGTTGTAATCGGGCGAGTTTCTACTTTCGGATGCAACAGAAATTTTGCGGATTGGTCAATCCGTTCGCGAGATATGGCAGTTTGGAGGTAAGAAACGCTTGAGAAACTCAAAATTTTCGCAGTTCTGATGCTCGAAACGAATAACTAGAACGGCCTAGGGGAAAAGTACGCATACCGTTGTAATCGGGCGAGTTTCTACTTTCAGATGCAACAGAAATTTTGCGGATTAGTCAATCCGTTCGCGAGATATGGCAGTTTGGAGGTAAGAAACGCTTGAGAAACTCAAAATTTTCGCAGTTCTGATGCTCGAAATGAATAACTAGAACGGCCTAGGGGAAAAGTACGCATACCGTTGTAATCGGGCGAGTTTCTACTTTCAGATGCAACAGAAATTTTGCGGATTGGTCAATCCGTTCGCGAGATATGGCAGTTTGGAAGTAAGAAACGCTTGAGAAACTTAAAATTTTCGCAGTTCTGATGCTCGAAACGAATAACTAGAACGGACTAGGGGAAAAGTACGCATACCGTTGTAATCGGGCGAGTTTCTACTTTCAGATGCAACAGAAATTTTGCGGATTGGTCAATCCGTTCGCGAGATATGGCAGTTTGGAGGTAAGAAACGCTTGAGAAACTCAAAATTTTCGCAGTTCTGATGCTCGACAAGCATAACTAGAACAGTCTAGGGGAAAAGTACGCATACTGTTGTAATCGGGCGAGCTTCTACGTTCAGATGCAACTGAAATTTTGCGGATTGGTCAATCCGTTCGCGAGATATGCTAGTTTGGAGGTCAGAAACGCTTGAGAAACTCAAAATTTTCGCAGTTCTGATGCTCGAAACGAATAACTAGAACGGTCTAGGAGAAAAGTACGCATACCGTTGTAATCGGGCGAGTTTCTACTTTCAGATGCAACAGAAATTTTGCGGATTAGTCAATCCGTTCGCGAGATATGGCAGTTTGGAGGTAAGAAACGCTTGAGAAACTCAAAATTTTCGCAGTTCTGATGCTCAAAATGAATAACTAGAACGGCCTAGGGGAAAAGTACGCATACCGTTGTAATCGGGCGAGTTTCTACTTTCAGATGCAACAGAAATTTTGCGGATTGGTCAATCCGTTCGCGAGATATGGCAGTTTGGAAGTAAGAAACGCTTGAGAAACTTAAAATTTTCGCAGTTCTGATGCTCGAAACGAATAACTAGAACGGACTAGGGGAAAAGTACGCATACCGTTGTAATCGGGCGAGTTTCTACGTTCAGATGCAACAGAAATTTTGCGGATTGATAAATCCGTTCGCGAGATATGCTAGTTTGTAGGTCAGAAACGCTTGAGAAACCCAAAATTTTCGCAGTTCTGATGCTCGAAACGAATAAATAGAACGGCCTAGGGGAAAAGTACGCATACCGTTGTAATCGGGCGAGTTTCTACTTTCAGATGCAACAGAAATTTTGCGGATTGATAAATCCGTTCGCGAGATATGCTAGTTTGTAGGTCAGAAACGCTTGAGAAACTCAAAATTTTCGCAGTTCTGATGCTCGAAACGAATAACTAGAACGGCCTAGGGGAAAAGTACGCATACCGTTGTAATCGGGCGAGTTTCTACTTTCAGATGCAACAGAAATTTTGCGGATTAGTCAATCCGTTCGCGAGATATGGCAGTTTGGAGGTAAGAAACGTTTGAGAAACTCAACATTTTCGCAGTTCTGATGCTCGAAACGAATAAATAGAACGGCCTAGGAGAAAAGTACGCATTCCGTTGTAATCGGGCGAGTTTCTACTTTCAGATGCAACTGAAATTTTGCGGATTGGTCAATCCGTTCGCGAGATATGGCAGTTTGGAGGTAAGAAACGCTTGAGAAACTCAAAATTTTCGCAGTTCTGATGCTCGAAACGAATAACTAGAACGGACTAGGGGAAAAGTACGCATACCGTTGTAATCGGGCGAGTTTCTACGTTCAGATGCAACAGAAATTTTGCGGATTGGTCAATCCGTTCGCGAGATATGCTAGTTTGGAGGTCAGAAACGCTTGAGAAACTCAAAATTTTCGCAGTTCTGATGCTCGAAACGAATAACTAGAACGGCCTAGGGGAAAAGTACGCATACCGTTGTAATCGGGCGAGTTTCTACTTTCAGATGCAACAGAAATTTTGCGGATTAGTCAATCCGTTCGCGAGATATGGCAGTTTGGAGGTAAGAAACGCTTGAGAAACTCAAAATTTTCGCAGTTCTGATGCTCGAAACGAATAACTAGAACGGACTAGGGGAAAAGTACGCATACCGTTGTAATCGGGCGAGTTTCTACGTTCAGATGCAACAGAAATTTTGCGGATTGGTCAATCCGTTCGCGAGATATGCTAGTTTGGAGGTCAGAAACGCTTGAGAAACTCAAAATTTTCGCAGTTCTGATGCTCGAAACGAATAACTAGAACGGCCTAGGGGAAAAGTACGCATACCGTTGTAATCGGGCGAGTTTCTACTTTCAGATGCAACAGAAATTTTGCGGATTAGTCAATCCGTTCGCGAGATATGGCAGTTTGGAGGTAAGAAACGCTTGAGAAACTCAAAATTATCGCAGTTCTGATGCTCGAAATGAATAACTAGAACGGCCTAGGGGAAAAGTACGCATACCGTTGTAATCGGGCGAGTTTCTACTTTCAGATGCAACAGAAATTTTGCGGATTGGTCAATCCGTTCGCGAGATATGGCAGTTTGGAAGTAAGAAACGCTTGAGAAACTTAAAATTTTCGCAGTTCTGATGCTCGAAACGAATAACTAGAACGGACTAGGGGAAAAGTACGCATACCGTTGTAATCGGGCGAGTTTCTACGTTCAGATGCAACAGAAATTTTGCGGATTGATAAATCCGTTCGCGAGATATGCTAGTTTGTAGGTCAGAAACGCTTGAGAAACCCAAAATTTTCGCAGTTCTGATGCTCGAAACGAATAAATAGAACGGCCTAGGGGAAAAGTACGCATACCGTTGTAATCGGGCGAGTTTCTACTTTCAGATGCAACAGAAATTTTGCGGATTGATAAATCCGTTCGCGAGATATGCTAGTTTGTAGGTCAGAAACGCTTGAGAAACTCAAAATTTTCGCAGTTCTGATGCTCGAAACGAATAACTAGAACGGCCTAGGGGAAAAGTACGCATACCGTTGTAATCGGGCGAGTTTCTACTTTCAGATGCAACAGAAATTTTGCGGATTAGTCAATCCGTTCGCGAGATATGGCAGTTTGGAGGTAAGAAACGTTTGAGAAACTCAACATTTTCGCAGTTCTGATGCTCGAAACGAATAAATAGAACGGCCTAGGAGAAAAGTACGCATTCCGTTGTAATCGGGCGAGTTTCTACTTTCAGATGCAACTGAAATTTTGCGGATTGGTCAATCCGTTCGCGAGATATGGCAGTTTGGAGGTAAGAAACGCTTGAGAAACTCAAAATTTTCGCAGTTCTGATGCTCGAAACGAATAACTAGAACGGACTAGGGGAAAAGTACGCATACCGTTGTAATCGGGCGAGTTTCTACGTTCAGATGCAACAGAAATTTTGCGGATTGGTCAATCCGTTCGCGAGATATGCTAGTTTGGAGGTCAGAAACGCTTGAGAAACTCAAAATTTTCGCAGTTCTGATGCTCGAAACGAATAACTAGAACGGCCTAGGGGAAAAGTACGCATACCGTTGTAATCGGGCGAGTTTCTACTTTCAGATGCAACAGAAATTTTGCGGATTAGTCAATCCGTTCGCGAGATATGGCAGTTTGGAGGTAAGAAACGCTTGAGAAACTCAAAATTTTCGCAGTTCTGATGCTCGAAACGAATAACTAGAACGGACTAGGGGAAAAGTACGCATACCGTTGTAATCGGGCGAGTTTCTACGTTCAGATGCAACAGAAATTTTGCGGATTGGTCAATCCGTTCGCGAGATATGCTAGTTTGGAGGTCAGAAACGCTTGAGAAACTCAAAATTTTCGCAGTTCTGATGCTCGAAACGAATAACTAGAACGGCCTAGGGGAAAAGTACGCATACCGTTGTAATCGGGCGAGTTTCTACTTTCAGATGCAACAGAAATTTTGCGGATTAGTCAATCCGTTCGCGAGATATGGCAGTTTGGAGGTAAGAAACGCTTGAGAAACTCAAAATTATCGCAGTTCTGATGCTCGAAATGAATAACTAGAACGGCCTAGGGGAAAAGTACGCATACCGTTGTAATCGGGCGAGTTTCTACTTTCAGATGCAACAGAAATTTTGCGGATTGGTCAATCCGTTCGCGAGATATGGCAGTTTGGAAGTAAGAAACGCTTGAGAAACTTAAAATTTTCGCAGTTCTGATGCTCGAAACGAATAACTAGAACGGACTAGGGGAAAAGTACGCATACCGTTGTAATCGGGCGAGTTTCTACGTTCAGATGCAACAGAAATTTTGCGGATTGATAAATCCGTTCGCGAGATATGCTAGTTTGTAGGTCAGAAACGCTTGAGAAACCCAAAATTTTCGCAGTTCTGATGCTCGAAACGAATAAATAGAACGGCCTAGGGGAAAAGTACGCATACCGTTGTAATCGGGCGAGTTTCTACTTTCAGATGCAACAGAAATTTTGCGGATTGATAAATCCGTTCGCGAGATATGCTAGTTTGTAGGTCAGAAACGCTTGAGAAACTCAAAATTTTCGCAGTTCTGATGCTCGAAACGAATAACTAGAACGGCCTAGGGGAAAAGTACGCATACCGTTGTAATCGGGCGAGTTTCTACTTTCAGATGCAACAGAAATTTTGCGGATTAGTCAATCCGTTCGCGAGATATGGCAGTTTGGAGGTAAGAAACGTTTGAGAAACTCAACATTTTCGCAGTTCTGATGCTCGAAACGAATAAATAGAACGGCCTAGGAGAAAAGTACGCATTCCGTTGTAATCGGGCGAGTTTCTACTTTCAGATGCAACTGAAATTTTGCGGATTGGTCAATCCGTTCGCGAGATATGGCAGTTTGGAGGTAAGAAACGCTTGAGAAACTCAAAATTTTCGCAGTTCTGATGCTCGAAACGAATAACTAGAACGGACTAGGGGAAAAGTACGCATACCGTTGTAATCGGGCGAGTTTCTACGTTCAGATGCAACAGAAATTTTGCGGATTGGTCAATCCGTTCGCGAGATATGCTAGTTTGGAGGTCAGAAACGCTTGAGAAACTCAAAATTTTCGCAGTTCTGATGCTCGAAACGAATAACTAGAACGGCCTAGGGGAAAAGTACGCATACCGTTGTAATCGGGCGAGTTTCTACTTTCAGATGCAACAGAAATTTTGCGGATTAGTCAATCCGTTCGCGAGATATGGCAGTTTGGAGGTAAGAAACGCTTGAGAAACTCAAAATTTTCGCAGTTCTGATGCTCGAAACGAATAACTAGAACGGACTAGGGGAAAAGTACGCATACCGTTGTAATCGGGCGAGTTTCTACGTTCAGATGCAACAGAAATTTTGCGGATTGGTCAATCCGTTCGCGAGATATGCTAGTTTGGAGGTCAGAAACGCTTGAGAAACTCAAAATTTTCGCAGTTCTGATGCTCGAAACGAATAACTAGAACGGCCTAGGGGAAAAGTACGCATACCGTTGTAATCGGGCGAGTTTCTACTTTCAGATGCAACAGAAATTTTGCGGATTAGTCAATCCGTTCGCGAGATATGGCAGTTTGGAGGTAAGAAACGCTTGAGAAACTCAAAATTATCGCAGTTCTGATGCTCGAAATGAATAACTAGAACGGCCTAGGGGAAAAGTACGCATACCGTTGTAATCGGGCGAGTTTCTACTTTCAGATGCAACAGAAATTTTGCGGATTGGTCAATCCGTTCGCGAGATATGGCAGTTTGGAAGTAAGAAACGCTTGAGAAACTTAAAATTTTCGCAGTTCTGATGCTCGAAACGAATAACTAGAACGGACTAGGGGACAAGTACGCATACCGTTGTAATCGGGCGAGTTTCTACTTTCAGATGCAACAGAAATTTTGCGGATTGATAAATCCGTTCGCGAGATATGCTAGTTTGTAGGTCAGAAACGCTTGAGAAACTCAAAATTTTCGCAGTTCTGATGCTCGAAACGAATAACTAGAACGGCCTAGGGGAAAAGTACGCATACCGTTGTAATCGGGCGAGTTTCTACTTTCAGATGCAACAGAAATTTTGCGGATTAGTCAATCCGTTCGCGAGATATGGCAGTTTGGAGGTAAGAAACGCTTGAGAAACTCAACATTTTCGCAGTTCTGATGCTCGAAACGAATAAATAGAACGGCCTAGGGGAAAAGTACGCATACCGTTGTAATCGGGCGAGTTTCTACTTTCAGATGCAACAGAAATTTTGCGGATTGGTCAATCCGTTCGCGAGATATGGCAGTTTGGAGGTAAGAAACGCTTGAGAAACTCAAAATTTTCGCAGTTCTGATGCTCGAAACGAATAACTAGAACGGACTAGGGGAAAAGTACGCATACCGTTGTAATCGGGCGAGTTTCTACTTTCAGATGCAACAGAAATTTTGCGGATTAGTCAATCCGTTCGCGAGATATGGCAGTTTGGAGGTAAGAAACGCTTGAGAAACTCAAAATTTTCGCAGTTCTGATGCTCGAAACGAATAACTAGAACGGACTAGGGGAAAAGTACGCATACCGTTGTAATCGGGCGAGTTTCTACGTTCAGATGCAGCAGAAATTTTGCGGATTAGTCAATCCGTTCGCGAGATATGGCAGTTTGGAGGTAAGAAACGCTTGAGAAACTCAAAATTTTCGCAGTTCTGATGCTCGAAATGTATAACTAGAACGGCCTAGGGGAAAAGTACGCATACCGTTGTAATCGGGCGAGTTTCTACTTTCAGATGCAACAGAAATTTTGCGGATTGGTCAATCCGTTCGCGAGATATGGCAGTTTGGAAGTAAGAAACGCTTGAGAAACTTAAAATTTTCGCAGTTCTGATGCTCGAAACGAGTAACTAGAACGGACTAGGGGACAAGTACGCATACCGTTGTAATCGGGCGAGTTTCTACGTTCAGATGCAACAGAAATTTTGCGGATTGATAAATCCGTTCGCGAGATATGCTAGTTTGTAGGTCAGAAACGCTTGAGAAACTCAAAATTTTCACAGTTCTGATGCTCGAAACGAATAACTAGAACGGCCTAGGGGAAAAGTACGCATACCGTTGTAATCGGGCGAGTTTCTACTTTCAGATGCAACAGAAATTTTGCGGATTGGTCAATCCGTTCGCGAGATATGGCAGTTTGGAGGTAAGAAACGGTTGAGAAACTCAAAATTATCACAGTTCTGATGCTCGAAACGAGTAACCAGAACGGCCTAGGGGAAAAGTACGCATACCGTTGTAATCGGGCGAGTTTCTACTTTCAGATGCAACAGAAATTTTGCGGATTGGTCAATCCGTTCGCGAGATATGGCAGTTTGGAGGTAAGAAACGCTTGAGAAACTCAAAATTTTCGCAGTTCTGATGCTCGACAAGCATAACTAGAACAGTCTAGGGGAAAAGTACGCATACTGTTGTAATCGGGCGAGCTTCTACGTTCAGATGCAACTGAAATTTTGCGGATTGGTCAATCCGTTCGCGAGATATGCTAGTTTGGAGGTCAGAAACGCTTGAGAAACTCAAAATTTTCGCAGTTCTGATGCTCGAAACGAATAACTAGAACGGCCTAGGGGAAAAGTACGCATACCGTTGTAATCGGGCGAGTTTCTACTTTCAGATGCAACAGAAATTTTGCGGATTAGTCAATCCGTTCGCGAGATATGGCAGTTTGGAGGTAAGAAACGCTTGAGAAACTCAAAATTTTCGCAGTTCTGATGCTCAAAATGAATAACTAGAACGGCCTAGGGGAAAAGTACGCATACCGTTGTAATCGGGCGAGTTTCTACTTTCAGATGCAACAGAAATTTTGCGGATTGGTCAATCCGTTCGCGAGATATGGCAGTTTGGAAGTAAGAAACGCTTGAGAAACTTAAAATTTTCGCAGTTCTGATGCTCGAAACGAATAACTAGAACGGACTAGGGGAAAAGTACGCATACCGTTGTAATCGGGCGAGTTTCTACGTTCAGATGCAACAGAAATTTTGCGGATTGATAAATCCGTTCGCGAGATATGCTAGTTTGTAGGTCAGAAACGCTTGAGAAACCCAAAATTTTCGCAGTTCTGATGCTCGAAACGAATAACTAGAACGGCCTAGGGGAAAAGTACGCATACCGTTGTAATCGGGCGAGTTTCTACTTTCAGATGCAACAGAAATTTTGCGGATTAGTCAATCCGTTCGCGAGATATGGCAGTTTGGAGGTAAGAAACGCTTGAGAAACTCAACATTTTCGCAGTTCTGATGCTCGAAACGAATAAATAGAACGGCCTAGGGGAAAAGTACGCATACCGTTGTAATCGGGCGAGTTTCTACTTTCAGATGCAACAGAAATTTTGGGGATTGGTCAATCCGTTCGCGAGATATGGCAGTTTGGAGGTAAGAAACGCTTGAGAAACTCAAAATTTTCGCAGTTCTGATGCTCGAAACGAATAACTAGAACGGACTAAGGGAAAAGTACGCATACCGTTGTAATCGGGCGAGTTTCTACTTTCAGATGCAACAGAAATTTTGCGGATTAGTCAATCCGTTCGCGAGATATGGCAGTTTGGAGGTAAGAAACGCTTGAGAAACTCAAAATTTTCGCAGTTCTGATGCTCGAAACGAATAACTAGAACGGACTAGGGGAAAAGTACGCATACCGTTGTAATCGGGCGAGTTTCTACGTTCAGATGCAACAGAAATTTTGCGGATTGATAAATCCGTTCGCGAGATATGCTAGTTTGTAGGTCAGAAACGCTTGAGAAACTCAAAATTTTCACAGTTCTGATGCTCGAAACGAATAACTAGAACGGCCTAGGGGAAAAGTACGCATATCGTTGTAATCGGGCGAGTTTCTACTTTCAGATGCAACAGAAATTTTGCGGATTGGTCAATCCGTTCGCGAGATATGGCAGTTTGGAGGTAAGAAACGGTTGAGAAACTCAAAATTATCACAGTTCTGATGCTCGAAACGAGTAACCAGAACGGCCTAGGGGAAAAGTACGCATACCGTTGTAATCGGGCGAGTTTCTACTTTCAGATGCAACAGAAATTTTGCGGATTGGTCAATCCGTTCGCGAGATATGGCAGTTTGGAGGTAAGAAACGCTTGAGAAACTCAAAATTTTCGCAGTTCTGATGCTCGACAAGCATAACTAGAACAGTCTAGGGGAAAAGTACGCATACTGTTGTAATCGGGCGAGCTTCTACGTTCAGATGCAACTGAAATTTTGCGGATTGGTCAATCCGTTCGCGAGATATGCTAGTTTGGAGGTCAGAAACGCTTGAGAAACTCAAAATTTTCGCAGTTCTGATGCTCGAAACGAATAACTAGAACGGCCTAGGGGAAAAGTACGCATACCGTTGTAATCGGGCGAGTTTCTACTTTCAGATGCAACAGAAATTTTGCGGATTAGTCAATCCGTTCGCGAGATATGGCAGTTTGGAGGTAAGAAACGCTTGAGAAACTCAAAATTTTCGCAGTTCTGATGCTCAAAATGAATAACTAGAACGGCCTAGGGGAAAAGTACGCATACCGTTGTAATCGGGCGAGTTTCTACTTTCAGATGCAACAGAAATTTTGCGGATTGGTCAATCCGTTCGCGAGATATGGCAGTTTGGAGGTAAGAAACGCTTGAGAAACTCAACATTTTCGCAGTTCTGATGCTCGAAACGAATAAATAGAACGGCCTAGGGGAAAAGTACGCATACCGTTGTAATCGGGCGAGTTTCTACTTTCAGATGCAACAGAAATTTTGGGGATTGGTCAATCCGTTCGCGAGATATGGCAGTTTGGAGGTAAGAAACGCTTGAGAAACTCAAAATTTTCGCAGTTCTGATGCTCGAAACGAATAACTAGAACGGACTAAGGGAAAAGTACGCATACCGTTGTAATCGGGCGAGTTTCTACTTTCAGATGCAACAGAAATTTTGCGGATTAGTCAATCCGTTCGCGAGATATGGCAGTTTGGAGGTAAGAAACGCTTGAGAAACTCAAAATTTTCGCAGTTCTGATGCTCGAAACGAATAACTAGAACGGACTAGGGGAAAAGTACGCATACCGTTGTAATCGGGCGAGTTTCTACGTTCAGATGCAACAGAAATTTTGCGGATTGGTCAATCCGTTCGCGAGATATGCTAGTTTGGAGGTCAGAAACGCTTGAGAAACTCAAAATTTTCGCAGTTCTGATGCTCGAAACGAATAACTAGAACGGCCTAGGGGAAAAGTACGCATACCGTTGTAATCGGGCGAGTTTCTACTTTCAGATGCAACAGAAATTTTGCGGATTAGTCAATCCGTTCGCGAGATATGGCAGTTTGGAGGTAAGAAACGCTTGAGAAACTCAAAATTTTCGCAGTTCTGATGCTCGAAATGAATAACTAGAACGGCCTAGGGGAAAAGTACGCATACCGTTGTAATCGGGCGAGTTTCTACTTTCAGATGCAACAGAAATTTTGCGGATTGGTCAATCCGTTCGCGAGATATGGCAGTTTGGAAGTAAGAAACGCTTGAGAAACTTAAAATTTTCGCAGTTCTGATGCTCGAAACGAATAACTAGAACGGACTAGGGCACAAGTACGCATACCGTTGTAATCGGGCGAGTTTCTACGTTCAGATGCAACAGAAATTTTGCGGATTGATGAATCCGTTCGCGAGATATGCTAGTTTGTAGGTCAGAAACGCTTGAGAAACCCAAAATTTTCGCAGTTCTGATGCTCGAAACGAATAACTAGAACGGACTAGGGCACAAGTACGCATACCGTTGTAATCGGGCGAGTTTCTACGTTCAGATGCAACAGAAATTTTGCGGATTGATGAATCCGTTCGCGAGATATGCTAGTTTGTAGGTCAGAAACGCTTGAGAAACCCAAAATTTTCGCAGTTCTGATGCTCGAAACGAATAACTAGAACGGCCTAGGGGAAAAGTACGCATACCGTTGTAATCGGGCGAGTTTCTACTTTCAGATGCAACAGAAATTTTGCGGATTAGTCAATCCGTTCGCGAGATATGGCAGTTTGGAGGTAAGAAACGCTTGAGAAACTCAAAATTTTCGCAGTTCTGATGCTCGAAATGAATAACTAGAACGGCCTAGTGGAAAAGTACGCATACCGTTGTAATCGGGCGAGTTTCTACTTTCAGATGCAACAGAAATTTTGCGGATTAGTCAATCCGTTCGCGAGATATGGCAGTTTGGAGGTAAGAAACGTTTGAGAAACTCAACATTTTCGCAGTTCTGATGCTCGAAACGAATAAATAGAACGGCCTAGGGGAAAAGTACGCATTCCGTTGTAATCGGGCGAGTTTCTACTTTCAGATGCAACTGAAATTTTGCGGATTGGTCAATCCGTTCGCGAGATATGGCAGTTTGGAGGTAAGAAACGCTTGAGAAACTCAAAATTTTCGCAGTTCTGATGCTCGAAACGAATAACTAGAACGGACTAGGGGAAAAGTACGCATACCGTTGTAATCGGGCGAGTTTCTACGTTCAGATGCAACAGAAATTTTGCGGATTGGTCAATCCGTTCGCGAGATATGCTAGTTTGGAGGTCAGAAACGCTTGAGAAACTCAAAATTTTCGCAGTTCTGATGCTCGAAACGAATAACTAGAACGGCCTAGGGGAAAAGTACGCATACCGTTGTAATCGGGCGAGTTTCTACTTTCAGATGCAACAGAAATTTTGCGGATTAGTCAATCCGTTCGCGAGATATGGCAGTTTGGAGGTAAGAAACGCTTGAGAAACTCAAAATTTTCGCAGTTCTGATGCTCGAAATGAATAACTAGAACGGCCTAGGGGAAAAGTACGCATACCGTTGTAATCGGGCGAGTTTCTACTTTCAGATGCAACAGAAATTTTGCGGATTAGTCAATCCGTTCGCGAGATATGGCAGTTTGGAGGTAAGAAACGCTTGAGAAACTCAACATTTTCGCAGTTCTGATGCTCGAAACGAATAAATAGAACGGCCTAGGGGAAAAGTACGCATACCGTTGTAATCGGGCGAGTTTCTACGTTCAGATGCAACAGAAATTTTGCGGATTAGTTAATCCGTTCGCGAGATATGGCAGTTTGGATGTAAGAAACGCTTGAGAAACTCAAAATTTTCGCAGTTCTGATGCTCGAAATGAATAACTAGAACGGCCTAGGGGAAAAGTACGCATACCGTTGTAATCGGGCGAGTTTCTACTTTCAGATGCAACAGAAATTTTGCGGATTGGTCAATCCGTTCGCGAGATATGGCAGTTTGGAAGTAAGAAACGCTTGAGAAACTTAAAATTTTCGCAGTTCTGATGCTCGAAACGAATAACTAGAACGGACTAGGGGAAAAGTACGCATACCGTTGTAATCGGGCGAGTTTCTACTTTCAGATGCAACAGAAATTTTGCGGATTGATAAATCCGTTCGCGAGATATGCTAGTTTGTAGGTCAGAAACGCTTGAGAAACTCAAAATTTTCGCAGTTCTGATGCTCGAAACGAATAACTAGAACGGCCTAGGGGAAAAGTACGCATACCGTTGTAATCGGGCGAGTTTCTACTTTCAGATGCAACAGAAATTTTGCGGATTAGTCAATCCGTTCGCGAGATATGGCAGTTTGGAGGTAAGAAACGTTTGAGAAACTCAACATTTTCGCAGTTCTGATGCTCGAAACGAATAAATAGAACGGCCTAGGAGAAAAGTACGCATTCCGTTGTAATCGGGCGAGTTTCTACTTTCAGATGCAACTGAAATTTTGCGGATTGGTCAATCCGTTCGCGAGATATGGCAGTTTGGAGGTAAGAAACGCTTGAGAAACTCAAAATTTTCGCAGTTCTGATGCTCGAAACGAATAACTAGAACGGACTAGGGGAAAAGTACGCATACCGTTGTAATCGGGCGAGTTTCTACGTTCAGATACAACAGAAATTTTGCGGATTGGTCAATCCGTTCGCGAGATATGCTAGTTTGGAGGTCAGAAACGCTTGAGAAACTCAAAATTTTCGCAGTTCTGATGCTCGAAACGAATAACTAGAACGGCCTAGGGGAAAAGTACGCATACCGTTGTAATCGGGCGAGTTTCTACTTTCAGATGCAACAGAAATTTTGCGGATTAGTCAATCCGTTCGCGAGATATGGCAGTTTGGAGGTAAGAAACGCTTGAGAAACTCAAAATTTTCGCAGTTCTGATGCTCGAAACGAATAACTAGAACGGACTAGGGGAAAAGTACGCATACCGTTGTAATCGGGCGAGTTTCTACGTTCAGATGCAACAGAAATTTTGCGGATTGGTCAATCCGTTCGCGAGATATGCTAGTTTGGAGGTCAGAAACGCTTGAGAAACTCAAAATTTTCGCAGTTCTGATGCTCGAAACGAATAACTAGAACGGCCTAGGGGAAAAGTACGCATACCGTTGTAATCGGGCGAGTTTCTACTTTCAGATGCAACAGAAATTTTGCGGATTAGTCAATCCGTTCGCGAGATATGGCAGTTTGGAGGTAAGAAACGCTTGAGAAACTCAAAATTTTCGCAGTTCTGATGCTCGAAATGAATAACTAGAACGGCCTAGGGGAAAAGTACGCATACCGTTGTAATCGGGCGAGTTTCTACTTTCAGATGCAACAGAAATTTTGCGGATTGGTCAATCCGTTCGCGAGATATGGCAGTTTGGAAGTAAGAAACGCTTGAGAAACTTAAAATTTTCGCAGTTCTGATGCTCGAAACGAATAACTAGAACGGACTAGGGGACAAGTACGCATACCGTTGTAATCGGGCGAGTTTCTACTTTCAGATGCAACAGAAATTTTGCGGATTGATAAATCCGTTCGCGAGATATGCTAGTTTGTAGGTCAGAAACGCTTGAGAAACTCAAAATTTTCGCAGTTCTGATGCTCGAAACGAATAACTAGAACGGCCTAGGGGAAAAGTACGCATACCGTTGTAATCGGGCGAGTTTCTACTTTCAGATGCAACAGAAATTTTGCGGATTAGTCAATCCGTTCGCGAGATATGGCAGTTTGGAGGTAAGAAACGCTTGAGAAACTCAACATTTTCGCAGTTCTGATGCTCGAAACGAATAAATAGAACGGCCTAGGGGAAAAGTACGCATACCGTTGTAATCGGGCGAGTTTCTACTTTCGGATGCAACAGAAATTTTACGGATTGGTCAATCCGTTCGCGAGATATGGCAGTTTGGAGGTAAGAAACGCTTGAGAAACTCAAAATTTTCGCAGTTCTGATGCTCGAAACGAATAACTAGAACGGCCTAGGGGAAAAGTACGCATACCGTTGTAATCGGGCGAGTTTCTACTTTCAGATGCAACAGAAATTTTGCGGATTAGTCAATCCGTTCGCGAGATATGGCAGTTTGGAGGTAAGAAACGCTTGAGAAACTCAAAATTTTCGCAGTTCTGATGCTCGAAATGAATAACTAGAACGGCCTAGGGGAAAAGTACGCATACCGTTGTAATCGGGCGAGTTTCTACTTTCAGATGCAACAGAAATTTTGCGGATTGGTCAATCCGTTCGCGAGATATGGCAGTTTGGAAGTAAGAAACGCTTGAGAAACTTAAAATTTTCGCAGTTCTGATGCTCGAAACGAATAACTAGAACGGACTAGGGGAAAAGTACGCATACCGTTGTAATCGGGCGAGTTTCTACTTTCAGATGCAACAGAAATTTTGCGGATTAGTCAATCCGTTCGCGAGATATGGCAGTTTGGAGGTAAGAAACGCTTGAGAAACTCAAAATTTTCGCAGTTCTGATGCTCGAAACGAATAAATAGAACGGCCTAGGAGAAAAGTACGCATTCCGTTGTAATCGGGCGAGTTTCTACTTTCAGATGCAACTGAAATTTTGCGGATTGGTCAATCCGTTCGCGAGATATGGCAGTTTGGAGGTAAGAAACGCTTGAGAAACTCAAAATTTTCGCAGTTCTGATGCTCGAAACGAATAACTAGAACGGACTAGGGGAAAAGTACGCATACCGTTGTAATCGGGCGAGTTTCTACGTTCAGATGCAACAGAAATTTTGCGGATTGGTCAATCCGTTCGCGAGATATGCTAGTTTGGAGGTCAGAAACGCTTGAGAAACTCAAAATTTTCGCAGTTCTGATGCTCGAAACGAATAACTAGAACGGCCTAGGGGAAAAGTACGCATACCGTTGTAATCGGGCGAGTTTGTACTTTCAGATGCAACAGAAATTTTGCGGACTGGTCAATCCGTTCGCGAGATATGGCAGTTTGGAGGTAAGAAACGCTTGAGAAACTCAAAATTTTCGCAGTTCTGATGCTCGACAAGCATAACTAGAACGGTCTAGGGGAAAAGTACGCATACCGTTGTAATCGGGCGAGTTTCTACTTTCAGATGCAACAGAAATTTTGCGGACTGGTCAATCCGTTCGCGAGATATGGCAGTTTGGAGGTAAGAAACGCTTGAGAAACTCAAAATTTTCGCAGTTCTGATGCTCGAAACGAATAACTAGAACGGCCTAGGGGAAAAGTACGCATTCCGTTGTAATCGGGCGAGTTTCTACTTTCGGATGCAACAGAAATTTTGCGGATTGGTCAATCCGTTCGCGAGATATGGCAGTTTGGAGGTAAGAAACGCTTGAGAAACTCAAAATTTTCGCAGTTCTGATGCTCGAAACGAATAACTAGAACGGCCTAGGGGAAAAGTACGCATACCGTTGTAATCGGGCGAGTTTCTACTTTCAGATGCAACAGAAATTTTGCGGATTAGTCAATCCGTTCGCGAGATATGGCAGTTTGGAGGTAAGAAACGCTTGAGAAACTCAAAATTTTCGCAGTTCTGATGCTCGAAATGAATAACTAGAACGGCCTAGGGGAAAAGTACGCATACCGTTGTAATCGGGCGAGTTTCTACTTTCAGATGCAACAGAAATTTTGCGGATTGGTCAATCCGTTCGCGAGATATGGCAGTTTGGAAGTAAGAAACGCTTGAGAAACTTAAAATTTTCGCAGTTCTGATGCTCGAAACGATTAACTAGAACGGACTAGGGGAAAAGTACGCATACCGTTGTAATCGGGCGAGTTTTGACTTTCAGATGCAACAGAAATTTTGCGGATTAGTCAATCCGTTCGCGAGATATGGCAGTTTGGAGGTAAGAAACGCTTGAGAAACTCAAAATTTTCGCAGTTCTGATGCTCGAAACGAATAAATAGAACGGTCTAGGAGAAAAGTACGCATTCCGTTGTAATCGGGCGAGTTTCTACTTTCAGATGCAACTGAAATTTTGCGGATTGGTCAATCCGTTCGCGAGATATGGCAGTTTGGAGGTAAGAAACGCTTGAGAAACTCAAAATTTTCGCAGTTCTGATGCTCGAAACGAATAACTAGAACGGACTAGGGGAAAAGTACGCATACCGTTGTAATCGGGCGAGTTTCTACTTTCAGATGCAACAGAAATTTTGCGGACTGGTCAATCCGTTCGCGAGATATGGCAGTTTGGAGGTAAGAAACGCTTGAGAAACTCAAAATTTTCGCAGTTCTGATGCTCGAAACGAATAACTAGAACGGCCTAGGGGAAAAGTACGCATTCCGTTGTAATCGGGCGAGTTTCTACTTTCGGATGCAACAGAAATTTTGCGGATTGGTCAATCCGTTCGCGAGATATGGCAGTTTGGAGGTAAGAAACGCTTGAGAAACTCAAAATTTTCGCAGTTCTGATGCTCGAAACGAATAACTAGAACGGCCTAGGGGAAAAGTACGCATACCGTTGTAATCGGGCGAGTTTCTACTTTCAGATGCAACAGAAATTTTGCGGATTAGTCAATCCGTTCGCGAGATATGGCAGTTTGGAGGTAAGAAACGCTTGAGAAACTCAAAATTTTCGCAGTTCTGATGCTCGAAATGAATAACTAGAACGGCCTAGGGGAAAAGTACGCATACCGTTGTAATCGGGCGAGTTTCTACTTTCAGATGCAACAGAAATTTTGCGGATTGGTCAATCCGTTCGCGAGATATGGCAGTTTGGAAGTAAGAAACGCTTGAGAAACTTAAAATTTTCGCAGTTCTGATGCTCGAAACGAATAACTAGAACGGACTAGGGGAAAAGTACGCATACCGTTGTAATCGGGCGAGTTTTTACTTTCAGATGCAACAGAAATTTTGCGGATTAGTCAATCCGTTCGCGAGATATGGCAGTTTGGAGGTAAGAAACGCTTGAGAAACTCAAAATTTTCGCAGTTCTGATGCTCGAAACGAATAAATAGAACGGTCTAGGAGAAAAGTACGCATTCCGTTGTAATCGGGCGAGTTTCTACTTTCAGATGCAACTGAAATTTTGCGGATTGGTCAATCCGTTCGCGAGATATGGCAGTTTGGAGGTAAGAAACGCTTGAGAAACTCAAAATTTTCGCAGTTCTGATGCTCGAAACGAATAACTAGAACGGACTAGGGGAAAAGTACGCATACCGTTGTAATCGGGCGAGTTTCTACGTTCAGATGCAACAGAAATTTTGCGGATTGGTCAATCCGTTCGCGAGATATGCTAGTTTGGAGGTCAGAAACGCTTGAGAAACTCAAAATTTTCGCAGTTCTGATGCTCGAAACGAATAACTAGAACGGCCTAGGGGAAAACTACGCATACCGTTGTAATCGGGCGAGTTTCTACTTTCAGATGCAACAGAAATTTTGCGGATTAGTCAATCCGTTCGCGAGATATGGCAGTTTGGAGGTAAGAAACGCTTGAGAAACTCAAAATTTTCGCAGTTCTGATGCTCGAAACGAATAACTAGAACGGACTAGGGGAAAAGTACGCATACCGTTGTAATCGGGCGAGTTTCTACGTTAAGATGCAACAGAAATTTTGCGGATTGGTCAATCCGTTCGCGAGATATGCTAGTTTGGAGGTCAGAAACGCTTGAGAAACTCAAAATTTTCGCAGTTCTGATGCTCGAAACGAATAACTAGAACGGCCTAGGGGAAAAGTACGCATACCGTTGTAATCGGGCGAGTTTCTACTTTCAGATGCAACAGAAATTTTGCGGATTAGTCAATCCGTTCGCGAGATATGGCAGTTTGGAGGTAAGAAACGCTTGAGAAACTCAAAATTTTCGCAGTTCTGATGCTCGAAATGAATAACTAGAACGGCCTAGGGGAAAAGTACGCATACCGTTGTAATCGGGCGAGTTTCTACTTTCAGATGCAACAGAAATTTTGCGGATTGGTCAATCCGTTCGCGAGATATGGCAGTTTGGAAGTAAGAAACGCTTGAGAAACTTAAAATTTTCGCAGTTCTGATGCTCGAAACGAATAACTAGAACGGACTAGGGGACAAGTACGCATACCGTTGTAATCGGGCGAGTTTCTACTTTCAGATGCAACAGAAATTTTGCGGATTGATAAATCCGTTCGCGAGATATGCTAGTTTGTAGGTCAGAAACGCTTGAGAAACTCAAAATTTTCGCAGTTCTGATGCTCGAAACGAATAACTAGAACGGCCTAGGGGAAAAGTACGCATACCGTTGTAATCGGGCGAGTTTCTACTTTCAGATGCAACAGAAATTTTGCGGATTAGTCAATCCGTTCGCGAGATATGGCAGTTTGGAGGTAAGAAACGCTTGAGAAACTCAACATTTTCGCAGTTCTGATGCTCGAAACGAATAAATAGAACGGCCTAGGGGAAAAGTACGCATACCGTTGTAATCGGGCGAGTTTCTACTTTCGGATGCAACAGAAATTTTGCGGATTGGTCAATCCGTTCGCGAGATATGGCAGTTTGGAGGTAAGAAACGCTTGAGAAACTCAAAATTTTCGCAGTTCTGATGCTCGAAACGAATAACTAGAACGGACTAGGGGAAAAGTACGCATACCGTTGTAATCGGGCGAGTTTCTACGATCAGATGCAACAGTAATTTTGCGGATTGGTCAATCCGTTCGCGCGATATGCTAGTTTGGAGGTCAGAAACGCTCGAGAAACTCAAAATTTTCGCAGTTCTGATGCTCGAAACGAATAACTAGAACGGCCTAGGGGAAAAGTACGCATACCGTTGTAATCGGGCGTGTTTCTACTTTCAGATGCAACAGAAATTTTGCGGATTAGTCAATCCGTTCGCGAGATATGGCAGTTTGGAGGTAAGAAACGCTTGAGAAACTCAAAATTTTCGCAGTTCTGATGCTCGAAATGAATAACTAGAACGGCCTAGGGGAAAAGTACGCATACCGTTGTAATCGGGCGAGTTTCTACTTTCAGATGCAACAGAAATTTTGCGGATTAGTCAATCCGTTCGCGAGATATGGCAGTTTGGAAGTATGAAACGCTTGAGAAACTCAAAACTTTCGCAGTTCTGATGCTCGACAAGCATAACTAGAACGGTCTAGGGGAAAAATACGCCTACCGTTGTAATAGGGCGACTTTCTACTTTCAGATGCAACAGAAATTTTGCGGATTGGTCAATCCGTTCGCGAGATATGGCAGTTTGGAGGTAAGAAACGGTTGAGAAACTCATAATTATCACAGTTCTGATGCTCGAAACGAGTAACCAGAACGGCCTAGGGGAAAAGTACGCATACCGTTGTAATCGGGCGAGTTTCTACTTTCAGATGCAACAGAAATTTTGCGGATTGGTCAATCCGTTCGCGAGATATGGCAGTTTGGAGGTAAGAAACGCTTGAGAAACTCAAAATTTTCGCAGTTCTGATGCTCGACAAGCATAACTAGAACAGTCTAGGGGAAAAGTACCCATACTGTTGTAATCGGGCGAGTTTCTACGTTCAGATGCAACAGAAATTTTGCGGATTGGTCAATCCGTTCGCGAGATATGCTAGTTTGGAGGTCAGAAACGTTTGAGAAACTCAAAATTTTCGCAGTTCTGATGCTCGAAACGAATAACTAGAACGGCCTAGGGGAAAAGTACGCATACCGTTGTAATCGGGCGAGTTTCTACTTTCAGATGCAACAGAAATTTTGCGGATTAGTCAATCCGTTCGCGAGATATGGCAGTTTGGAGGTAAGAAACGCTTGAGAAACTCAAAATTTTCGCAGTTCTGATGCTCAAAATGAATAACTAGAACGGCCTAGGGGAAAAGTACGCATACCGTTGTAATCGGGCGAGTTTCTACTTTCAGATGCAACAGAAATTTTGCGGATTGGTCAATCCGTTCGCGAGATATGGCAGTTTGGAAGTAAGAAACGCTTGAGAAACTTAAAATTTTCGCAGTTCTGATGCTCGAAACGAATAACTAGAACGGACTAGGGGAAAAGTACGCATACCGTTGTAATCGGGCGAGTTTCTACGTTCAGATGCAACAGAAATTTTGCGGATTGATAAATCCGTTCGCGAGATATGCTAGTTTGTAGGTCAGAAACGCTTGAGAAACCCAAAATTTTCGCAGTTCTGATGCTCGAAACGAATAACTAGAACGGCCTAGTGGAAAAGTACGCATACCGTTGTAATCGGGCGAGTTTCTACTTTCAGATGCAACAGAAATTTTGCGGATTAGTCAATCCGTTCGCGAGATATGGCAGTTTGGAGGTAAGAAACGCTTGAGAAACTCAACATTTTCGCAGTTCTGATGCTCGAAACGAATAACTAGAACGGACTAGGGGAAAAGTACGCATACCGTTGTAATCGGGCGAGTTTCTACGTTCAGATGCAACAGAAATTTTGCGGATTGGTCAATCCGTTCGCGAGATATGCTAGTTTGGAGGTCAGAAACGCTTGAGAAACTCAAAATTTTCGCAGTTCTGATGCTCGAAACGAATAACTAGAACGGTCTAGGGGAAAAGTACGCATACCGTTGTAATCGGGCGAGTTTCTACTTTCAGATGCAACAGAAATTTTGCGGATTAGTCAATCCGTTCGCGAGATATGGCAGTTTGGAGGTAAGAAACGCTTGAGAAACTCAACATTTTCGCAGTTCTGATGCTCGAAACGAATAAATAGAACGGCCTAGGGAAAAGTACGCATACCGTTGTAATCGGGCGAGTTTCTACTTTCAGATGCAACAGAAATTTTGCGGATTGGTCAATCCGTTCGCGAGATATGGCAGTTTGGAGGTAAGAAACGCTTGAGAAACTCAAAATTTTCGCAGTTCTGATGCTCGAAACGAATAACTAGAACGGCCTAGGGGAAAAGTACGCATACCGTTGTAATCGGGCGAGTTTCTACTTTCAGATGCAACAGAAATTTTGCGGATTGGTCAATCCGTTCGCGAGATATGGCAGTTTGGAGGTAAGAAACGCTTGAGAAACTCAAAATTTTCGCAGTTCTGATGCTCGAAACGAATAACTAGAACGGACTAGGGGAAAAGTACGCATACCGTTGTAATCGGGCGAGTTTCTACGTTCAGATGCAACAGAAATTTTGCGGATTGGTCAATCCGTTCGCGAGATATGCTAGTTTGGAGGTCAGAAACGCTTGAGAAACTCAAAATTTTCGCAGTTCTGATGCTCGAAACGAATAACTAGAACGGACTAGGGGAAAAGTACGCATACCGTTGTAATCGGGCGAGTTTCTACTTTCAGATGCAACAGAAATTTTGCGGATTAGTTAATCCGTTCGCGAGATATGGCAGTTTGGGGGTAAGAAACGCTTGAGAAACTCAAAATTTTCGCAGTTCTGATGCACGAAATGAATAACTAGAACGGCCTAGGGGAAAAGTACGCATACCGTTGTAATCGGGCGAGTTTCTACTTTCAGATGCAACAGAAATTTTGCGGATTGGTCAATCCGTTCGCGAGATATGGCAGTTTGGAAGTAAGAAACGCTTGAGAAACTTAAAATTTTCGCAGTTCTGATGCTCGAAACGAATAACTAGAACGGACTAGGGGAAAAGTACGCATACCGTTGTAATCAGGCGAGTTTCTACGTTCAGATGCAACAGAAATTTTGCGGATTGATAAATCCGTTCGCGAGATATGCTAGTTTGTAGGTCAGAAACGCTTGAGAAACTCAAAATTTTCGCAGTTCTGATGCTCGAAACGAATAACTAGAACGGCCTAGGGGAAAAGTACGCATACCGTTGTAATCGGGCGAGTTTCTACTTTCAGATGCAACAGAAATTTTGCGGATTGGTCAATCCGTTCGCGAGATATGGCAGTTTGGAGGTAAGAAACGCTTGAGAAACTCAAAATTTTCGCAGTTCTGATGCTCGAAACGAATAACTAGAACGGACTAGGGGAAAAGTACGCATACCGTTGTAATCGGGCGAGTTTCTACTTTCAGATGCAACAGAAATTTTGCGGATTAGTCAATCCGTTCGCGAGATATGGCAGTTTGGAGGTAAGAAACGCTTGAGAAACTCAAAATTTTCGCAGTTCTGATGCTCGAAACGAATAACTAGAACGGACTAGGGGAAAAGTACGCATACCGTTGTAATCGGGCGAGTTTCTACGTTCAGATGCAGCAGAAATTTTGCGGATTAGTCAATCCGTTCGCGAGATATGGCAGTTTGGAGGTAAGAAACGCTTGAGAAACTCAAAATTTTCGCAGTTCTGATGCTCGAAATGAATAACTAGAACGGCCTAGGGGAAAAGTACGCATACCGTTGTAATCGGGCGAGTTTCTACTTTCAGATGCAACAGAAATTTTGCGGATTGGTCAATCCGTTCGCGAGATATGGCAGTTTGGAAGTAAGAAACGCTTGAGAAACTTAAAATTTTCGCAGTTCTGATGCTCGAAACGAATAACTAGAACGGACTAGGGGACAAGTACGCATACCGTTGTAATCGGGCGAGTTTCTACGTTCAGATGCAACAGAAATTTTGCGGATTGATAAATCCGTTCGCGAGATATGCTAGTTTGTAGGTCAGAAACGCTTGAGAAACTCAAAATTTTCGCAGGTCTGATGCTCGAAACGAATAACTAGAACGGCCTAGGGGAAAAGTACGCATACCGTTGTAATCGGGCGAGTTTCTACTTTCAGATGCAACAGAAATTTTGCGGATTAGTCAATCCGTTCGCGAGATATGGCAGTTTGGAGGTAAGAAACGCTTGAGAAACTCAACATTTTCGCAGTTCTGATGCTCGAAACGAATAAATAGAACGGCCTAGGGGAAAAGTACGCATACCGTTGTAATCGGGCGAGTTTCTACTTTCAGATGCAACAGAAATTTTGCGGATTGGTCAATCCTTTCGCGAGATATGGCAGTTTGGAGGTAAGAAACGCTTGAGAAACTCAAAATTTTCGCAGTTCTGATGCTCGAAACGAATAACTAGAACGGACTAGGGGAAAAGTACGCATACCGTTGTAATCGGGCGAGTTTCTACGTTCAGATGCAACAGAAATTTTGCGGATTGGTCAATCCGTTCGCGAGATATGCTAGTTTGGAGGTCAGAAACGCTTGAGAAACTCAAAATTTTCGCAGTTCTGATGCTCGAAACGAATAACTAGAACGGCCTAGGGGAAAAGTACGCATACCGTTGTAATCGGGCGAGTTTCTACTTTCAGATGCAACAGAAATTTTGCGGATTAGTTAATCCGTTCGCGAGATATGGCAGTTTGGGGGTAAGAAACGCTTGAGAAACTCAAAATTTTCGCAGTTCTGATGCACGAAATGAATAACTAGAACGGCCTAGGGGAAAAGTACGCATACCGTTGTAATCGGGCGAGTTTCTACTTTCAGATGCAACAGAAATTTTGCGGATTGGTCAATCCGTTCGCGAGATATGGCAGTTTGGAAGTAAGAAACGCTTGAGAAACTTAAAATTTTCGCAGTTCTGATGCTCGAAACGAATAACTAGAACGGACTAGGGGAAAAGTACGCATACCGTTGTAATCAGGCGAGTTTCTACGTTCAGATGCAACAGAAATTTTGCGGATTGATAAATCCGTTCGCGAGATATGCTAGTTTGTAGGTCAGAAACGCTTGAGAAACTCAAAATTTTCGCAGTTCTGATGCTCGAAACGAATAACTAGAACGGCCTAGGGGAAAAGTACGCATACCGTTGTAATCGGGCGAGTTTCTACTTTCAGATGCAACAGAAATTTTGCGGATTGGTCAATCCGTTCGCGAGATATGGCAGTTTGGAGGTAAGAAACGCTTGAGAAACTCAAAATTTTCGCAGTTCTGATGCTCGAAACGAATAACTAGAACGGACTAGGGGAAAAGTACGCATACCGTTGTAATCGGGCGAGTTTCTACTTTCAGATGCAACAGAAATTTTGCGGATTAGTCAATCCGTTCGCGAGATATGGCAGTTTGGAGGTAAGAAACGCTTGAGAAACTCAAAATTTTCGCAGTTCTGATGCTCGAAACGAATAACTAGAACGGACTAGGGGAAAAGTACGCATACCGTTGTAATCGGGCGAGTTTCTACGTTCAGATGCAGCAGAAATTTTGCGGATTAGTCAATCCGTTCGCGAGATATGGCAGTTTGGAGGTAAGAAACGCTTGAGAAACTCAAAATTTTCGCAGTTCTGATGCTCGAAATGAATAACTAGAACGGCCTAGGGGAAAAGTACGCATACCGTTGTAATCGGGCGAGTTTCTACTTTCAGATGCAACAGAAATTTTGCGGATTGGTCAATCCGTTCGCGAGATATGGCAGTTTGGAAGTAAGAAACGCTTGAGAAACTTAAAATTTTCGCAGTTCTGATGCTCGAAACGAATAACTAGAACGGACTAGGGGACAAGTACGCATACCGTTGTAATCGGGCGAGTTTCTACGTTCAGATGCAACAGAAATTTTGCGGATTGATAAATCCGTTCGCGAGATATGCTAGTTTGTAGGTCAGAAACGCTTGAGAAACTCAAAATTTTCGCAGTTCTGATGCTCGAAACGAATAACTAGAACGGCCTAGGGGAAAAGTACGCATACCGTTGTAATCGGGCGAGTTTCTACTTTCAGATGCAACAGAAATTTTGCGGATTAGTCAATCCGTTCGCGAGATATGGCAGTTTGGAGGTAAGAAACGCTTGAGAAACTCAACATTTTCGCAGTTCTGATGCTCGAAACGAATAAATAGAACGGCCTAGGGGAAAAGTACGCATACCGTTGTAATCGGGCGAGTTTCTACTTTCAGATGCAACAGAAATTTTGCGGATTGGTCAATCCTTTCGCGAGATATGGCAGTTTGGAGGTAAGAAACGCTTGAGAAACTCAAAATTTTCGCAGTTCTGATGCTCGAAACGAATAACTAGAACGGACTAGGGGAAAAGTACGCATACCGTTGTAATCGGGCGAGTTTCTACGTTCAGATGCAACAGAAATTTTGCGGATTGGTCAATCCGTTCGCGAGATATGCTAGTTTGGAGGTATGAAACGCTTGAGAAACTCAAAACCTTCGCAGTTCTGATGCTCGACAAGCATAACTAGAACGGTCTAGGGGAAAAATACGCCTACCGTTGTAATCGGGCGACTTTCTACTTTCAGATGCAACAGAAATTTTGCGGATTGGTCAATCCGTTCGCGACATATGGCAGTTTGGAGGTAAGAAACGGTTGAGAAACTCAAAATTATCACAGTTCTGATGCTCGAAACGAGTAACAAGAACGGCCTAGGGGAAAAGTACGCATACCGTTGTAATCGGGCGAGTTTCTACTTTCAGATGCAACAGAAATTTTGCGGATTGGTCAATCCGTTCGCGAGATATGGCAGTTTGGAGGTAAGAAACGCTTGAGAAACTCAAAATTTTCGCAGTTCTGATGCTCGACAAGCATAACTAGAACAGTCTAGGGGAAAAGTACGCATACTGTTGTAATCGGGCGAGTTTCTACGTTCAGATGCAACAGAAATTTTGCGGATTGGTCAATCCGTTCGCGAGATATGCTAGTTTGGAGGTCAGAAACGCTTGAGAAACTCAAAATTTTCGCAGTTCTGATGCTCGAAACGAATAACTAGAACGGCCTAGGGGAAAAGTACGCATACCGTTGTAATCGGGCGAGTTTCTACTTTCAGATGCAACAGAAATTTTGCGGATTAGTCAATCCGTTCGCGAGATATGGCAGTTTGGAAGTAAGAAACGCTTGAGAAACTCAAAATTTTCGCAGTTCTGATGCTCGAAACGAATAACTAGAACGGCCTAGGGGAAAAGTACGCATACCGTTGTAATCGGGCGAGTTTCTACTTTCAGATGCAACAGAAATTTTGCGGATTAGTCAATCCGTTCGCGAGATATGGCAGTTTGGAGGTAAGAAACGCTTGAGAAACTCAAAATTTTCGCAGTTCTGATGCTCGAAATGAATAACTAGAACGGCCTAGGGGAAAAGTACGCATACCGTTGTAATCGGGCGAGTTTCTACGTTCAGATGCAACAGAAATTTTGCGGATTGGTCAATCCGTTCGCGAGATATGCTAGTTTGGAGATCAGAAACGCTTGAGAAACTCAAAATTTTCGCAGTTCTGATGCTCGAAACGAATAACTAGAACGGCCTAGGGGAAAAGTACGCATACCGTTGTAATCGGGCGAGTTTCTACTTTCAGATGCAACAGAAATTTTGCGGATTAGTCAATCCGTTCGCGAGATATGGCAGTTTGGAGGTTAGAAACGCTTGAGAAACTCAAAATTTTCGCAGTTCTGATGCTCGAAATGAATAACAAGAACGGCCTAGGGGAAAAGTACGCATACCGTTGTAATCGGGCGAGTTTCTACTTTCAGATGCAACAGAAATTTTGCGGATTGGTCAATCCGTTCGCGAGATATGGCAGTTTGGATGTAAGAAACGCTTGAGAAACTTAAAATTTTCGCAGTTCTGATGCTCGAAACGAATAACTAGAACGGACTATGGCACAAGTACGCATACCGTTGTAATCGGGCGAGTTTCTACGTTCAGATGCAACAGAAATTTTGCGGATTGATAAATCCGTTCGCGAGATATGCTAGTTTGTAGGTCAGAAACGCTTGAGAAACTCAAAATTTTCGCAGTTCTGACGCTCGAAACGAATAACTAGAACGGCCTAGGGGAAAAGTACGCATACCGTTGTAATCGGGCGAGTTTCTACTTTCAGATGCAACAGAAATTTTGCGGATTAGTCAATCCGTTCGCGAGATATGGCAGTTTGGAGGTAAGAAACGCTTGAGAAACTCAACATTTTCGCAGTTCTGATGTTCGAAACGAATAAATAGAACGGCCTAGGGAAAAGTACGCATACCGTTGTAATCGGGCGAGTTTCTACTTTCAGATGCAACAGAAATTTTGCGGATTGGTTAATCCGTTCGCGAGATATGGCAGTTTGGAGGTAAGAAACGCTTGAGAAACTCAAAATTTTCGCAGTTCTGATGCTCGAAACGAATAACTAGAACGGCCTAGGGGAAAAGTACGCATACCGTTGTAATCGGGCGAGTTTCTACTTTCAGATGCAACAGAAATTTTGCGGATTGGTCAATCCGTTAGCGAGATATGGCAGTTTGGAGGTAAGAAACGCTTGAGAAACTCAAAATTTTCGCAGTTCTGATGCTCGAAACGAATAACTAGAACGGCCTAGGGGAAAAGTACGCATACCGTTGTAATCGGGCGAGTTTCTACTTTCAGATGCAACAGAAATTTTGCGGATTAGTCAATCCGTTCGCGAGATATGGCAGTTTGGAGGTAAGAAACGCTTGAGAAACTCAAAATTTTCGCAGTTCTGATGCTCGAAATGAATAACAAGTACGGCCTAGGGGAAAAGTACGCATACCGTTGTAATCGGGCGAGTTTCTACTTTCAGATGCAACAGAAATTTTGCGGATTGGTCAATCCGTTCGCGAGATATGGCAGTTTGGATGTAAGAAACGCTTGAGAAACTTAAAATTTTCGCAGTTCTGATGCTCGAAACGAATAACTAGAACGGACTAGGGCACAAGTACGCATACCGTTGTAATCGGGCGAGTTTCTACGTTCAGATGCAACAGAAATTTTGCGGATTGATAAATCCGTTCGCGAGATATGCTAGTTTGTAGGTCAGAAACGCTTGAGAAACTCAAAATTTTCGCAGTTCTGACGCTCGAAACGAATAACTAGAACGGCCTAGGGGAAAAGTACGCATACCGTTGTAATCGGGCGAGTTTCTACTTTCAGATGCAACAGAAATTTTGCGGATTAGTCAATCCGTTCGCGAGATATGGCAGTTTGGAGGTAAGAAACGCTTGAGAAACTCAACATTTTCGCAGTTCTGATGTTCGAAACGAATAAATAGAACGGCCTAGGGAAAAGTACGCATACCGTTGTAATCGGGCGAGTTTCTACTTTCAGATGCAACAGAAATTTTGCGGATTGGTCAATCCGTTCGCGAGATATGGCAGTTTGGAGGTAAGAAACGCTTGAGAAACTCAAAATTTTCGCAGTTCTGATGCTCGAAACGAATAACTAGAACGGCCTAGGGGAAAAGTACGCATACCGTTGTAATCGGGCGAGTTTCTACTTTCAGATGCAACAGAAATTTTGCGGATTGGTCAATCCGTTAGCGAGATATGGCAGTTTGGAGGTAAGAAACGCTTGAGAAACTCAAAATTTTCGCAGTTCTGATGCTCGAAACGAATAACTAGAACGGACTAGGGGAAAAGTACGCATACCGTTGTAATCGGGCGAGTTTCTACGTTCAGATGCAACAGAAATTTTGCGGATTGGTCAATCCGTTCGCGAGATATGCTAGTTTGGAGGTCAGAAACGCTTGAGAAACTCAAAATTTTCGCAGTTCTGATGCTCGAAACGAATAACTAGAACGGCCTAGGGGAAAAGTACGCATACCGTTGTAATCGGGCGAGTTTCTACTTTCAGATGCAACAGAAATTTTGCGGATTCGTCAATCCGTTCGCGAGATATGGCAGTTTGGAGGTAAGAAACGCTTGAGAAACTCAAAATTTTCGCAGTTCTGATGCTCGAAATGAATAACTAGAACGGCCAAGGGGAAAAGTACGCATACCGTTGTAATCGGGCGAGTTTCTACTTTCAGATGCAACAGAAATTTTGCGGATTGGTCAATCCGTTCGCGAGATATGGCAGTTTGGAAGTAAGAAACGCTTGAGAAACTTAAAATTTTCGCAGTTCTGAAGCTCGAAACGAATAACTAGAACGGACTAGGGGAAAAGTACGCATACCGTTGTAATCGGGCGAGTTTCTACGTTCAGATGCAACAGAAATTTTGCGGATTGATAAATCCGTTCGCGAGATATGCTAGTTTGTAGGTCAGAAACGCTTGAGAAACTCAAAATTTTCGCAGTTCTGATGCTCGAAACGAATAACTAGAACGGCCTAGGGGAAAAGCACGCATACCGTTGTAATCGGGCGAGTTTCTACTTTCAGATGCAACAGAAATTTTGCGGATTAGTCAATCCGTTCGCGAGATATGGCAGTTTGGAGGTAAGAAACGCTTGAGAAACTCAACATTTTCGCAGTTCTGATGCTCGAAATGAATAACTAGAACGGCCAAGGGGAAAAGTACGCATACCGTTGTAATCGGGCGAGTTTCTACTTTCAGATGCAACAGAAATTTTGCGGATTGGTCAATCCGTTAGCGAGATATGGCAGTTTGGAGGTAAGAAACGCTTGAGAAACTCAAAATTTTCGCAGTTCTGATGCTCGAAACGAATAACTAGAACGGACTAGGGGAAAAGTACGCATACCGTTGTAATCGGGCGAGTTTCTACGTTCAGATGCAACAGAAATTTTGCGGATTGGTCAATCCGTTCGCGAGATATGCTAGTTTGGAGGTCAGAAACGCTTGAGAAACTCAAAATTTTCGCAGTTCTGATGCTCGAAACGAATAACTAGAACGGCCTAGGGGAAAAGTACGCATACCGTTGTAATCGGGCGAGTTTCTACTTTCAGATGCAACAGAAATTTTGCGGATTCGTCAATCCGTTCGCGAGATATGGCAGTTTGGAGGTAAGAAACGCTTGAGAAACTCAAAATTTTCGCAGTTCTGATGCTCGAAATGAATAACTAGAACGGCCAAGGGGAAAAGTACGCATACCGTTGTAATCGGGCGAGTTTCTACTTTCAGATGCAACAGAAATTTTGCGGATTGGTCAATCCGTTCGCGAGATATGGCAGTTTGGAAGTAAGAAACGCTTGAGAAACTTAAAATTTTCGCAGTTCTGAAGCTCGAAACGAATAACTAGAACGGACTAGGGGAAAAGTACGCATACCGTTGTAATCGGGCGAGTTTCTACGTTCAGATGCAACAGAAATTTTGCGGATTGATAAATCCGTTCGCGAGATATGCTAGTTTGTAGGTCAGAAACGCTTGAGAAACTCAAAATTTTCGCAGTTCTGATGCTCGAAACGAATAACTAGAACGGCCTAGGGGAAAAGCACGCATACCGTTGTAATCGGGCGAGTTTCTACTTTCAGATGCAACAGAAATTTTGCGGATTAGTCAATCCGTTCGCGAGATATGGCAGTTTGGAGGTAAGAAACGCTTGAGAAACTCAACATTTTCGCAGTTCTGATGCTCGAAATGAATAACTAGAACGGCCAAGGGGAAAAGTACGCATACCGTTGTAATCGGGCGAGTTTCTACTTTCAGATGCAACAGAAATTTTGCGGATTGGTCAATCCGTTCGCGAGATATGGCAGTTTGGAAGTAAGAAACGCTTGAGAAACTTAAAATTTTCGCAGTTCTGAAGCTCGAAACGAATAACTAGAACGGACTAGGGGAAAAGTACGCATACCGTTGTAATCGGGCGAGTTTCTACGTTCAGATGCAACAGAAATTTTGCGGATTGATAAATCCGTTCGCGAGATATGCTAGTTTGTAGGTCAGAAACGCTTGAGAAACTCAAAATTTTCGCAGTTCTGATGCTCGAAACGAATAACTAGAACGGCCTAGGGGAAAAGCACGCATACCGTTGTAATCGGGCGAGTTTCTACTTTCAGATGCAACAGAAATTTTGCGGATTAGTCAATCCGTTCGCGAGATATGGCAGTTTGGAGGTAAGAAACGCTTGAGAAACTCAACATTTTCGCAGTTCTGATGCTCGAAACGAATAAATAGAACGGCCTAGGGGAAAAGTACGCATACCGTTGTAATCGGGCGAGTTTCTACTTTCAGATGCAACAGAAATTTTGCGGATTGGTCAATCCGTTCGCGAGATATGGCAGTTTGGAGGTAAGAAACGCTTGAGTAACTCAAAATTTTCGCAGTTCTGATGCTCGAAACGAATAACTAGAACGGACTAGGGGAAAAGTACGCATACCGTTGTAATCGGGCGAGTTTCTACGTTCAGATGCAACAGAAATTTTGCGGATTGGTCAATCCGTTCGCGAGATATGCTAGTTTGGAGGTCAGAAACGCTTGAGAAACTCAAAATTTTCGCAGTTCTGATGCTCGAAACGAATAACTAGAACGGCCTAGGGGAAAAGTACGCATACCGTTGTAATCGGGCGAGTTTCTACTTTCAGATGCAACAGAAATTTTGCGGATTAGTCAATCCGTTCGCGAGATATGGCAGTTTGGAGGTAAGAAACGCTTGAGAAACTCAACATTTTCGCAGTTCTGATGTTCGAAACGAATAAATAGAACGGCCTAGGGAAAAGTACGCATACCGTTGTAATCGGGCGAGTTTCTACTTTCAGATGCAACAGAAATTTTGCGGATTGGTCAATCCGTTCGCGAGATATGGCAGTTTGGAGGTAAGAAACGCTTGAGAAACTCAAAATTTTCGCAGTTCTGATGCTCGAAACGAATAACTAGAACGGCCTAGGGGAAAAGTACGCATACCGTTGTAATCGGGCGAGTTTCTACTTTCAGATGCAACAGAAATTTTGCGGATTGGTCAATCCGTTAGCGAGATATGGCAGTTTGGAGGTAAGAAACGCTTGAGAAACTCAAAATTTTCGCAGTTCTGATGCTCGAAACGAATAACTAGAACGGACTAGGGGAAAAGTACGCATACCGTTGTAATCGGGCGAGTTTCTACGTTCAGATGCAACAGAAATTTTGCGGATTGGTCAATCCGTTCGCGAGATATGCTAGTTTGGAGGTCAGAAACGCTTGAGAAACTCAAAATTTTCGCAGTTCTGATGCTCGAAACGAATAACTAGAACGGCCTAGGGGAAAAGTACGCATACCGTTGTAATCGGGCGAGTTTCTACTTTCAGATGCAACAGAAATTTTGCGGATTCGTCAATCCGTTCGCGAGATATGGCAGTTTGGAGGTAAGATACGCTTGAGAAACTCAAAATTTTCGCAGTTCTGATGCTCGAAATGAATAACTAGAACGGCCAAGGGGAAAAGTACGCATACCGTTGTAATCGGGCGAGTTTCTACTTTCAGATGCAACAGAAATTTTGCGGATTGGTCAATCCGTTCGCGAGATATGGCAGTTTGGAAGTAAGAAACGCTTGAGAAACTTAAAATTTTCGCAGTTCTGAAGCTCGAAACGAATAACTAGAACGGACTAGGGGAAAAGTACGCATACCGTTGTAATCGGGCGAGTTTCTACGTTCAGATGCAACAGAAATTTTGCGGATTGATAAATCCGTTCGCGAGATATGCTAGTTTGTAGGTCAGAAACGCTTGAGAAACTCAAAATTTTCGCAGTTCTGATGCTCGAAACGAATAACTAGAACGGCCTAGGGGAAAAGCACGCATACCGTTGTAATCGGGCGAGTTTCTACTTTCAGATGCAACAGAAATTTTGCGGATTAGTCAATCCGTTCGCGAGATATGGCAGTTTGGAGGTAAGAAACGCTTGAGAAACTCAACATTTTCGCAGTTCTGATGCTCGAAATGAATAACTAGAACGGCCAAGGGGAAAAGTACGCATACCGTTGTAATCGGGCGAGTTTCTACTTTCAGATGCAACAGAAATTTTGCGGATTGGTCAATCCGTTAGCGAGATATGGCAGTTTGGAGGTAAGAAACGCTTGAGAAACTCAAAATTTTCGCAGTTCTGATGCTCGAAACGAATAACTAGAACGGACTAGGGGAAAAGTACGCATACCGTTGTAATCGGGCGAGTTTCTACGTTCAGATGCAACAGAAATTTTGCGGATTGGTCAATCCGTTCGCGAGATATGCTAGTTTGGAGGTCAGAAACGCTTGAGAAACTCAAAATTTTCGCAGTTCTGATGCTCGAAACGAATAACTAGAACGGCCTAGGGGAAAAGTACGCATACCGTTGTAATCGGGCGAGTTTCTACTTTCAGATGCAACAGAAATTTTGCGGATTCGTCAATCCGTTCGCGAGATATGGCAGTTTGGAGGTAAGAAACGCTTGAGAAACTCAAAATTTTCGCAGTTCTGATGCTCGAAATGAATAACTAGAACGGCCAAGGGGAAAAGTACGCATACCGTTGTAATCGGGCGAGTTTCTACTTTCAGATGCAACAGAAATTTTGCGGATTGGTCAATCCGTTCGCGAGATATGGCAGTTTGGAAGTAAGAAACGCTTGAGAAACTTAAAATTTTCGCAGTTCTGAAGCTCGAAACGAATAACTAGAACGGACTAGGGGAAAAGTACGCATACCGTTGTAATCGGGCGAGTTTCTACGTTCAGATGCAACAGAAATTTTGCGGATTGATAAATCCGTTCGCGAGATATGCTAGTTTGTAGGTCAGAAACGCTTGAGAAACTCAAAATTTTCGCAGTTCTGATGCTCGAAACGAATAACTAGAACGGCCTAGGGGAAAAGCACGCATACCGTTGTAATCGGGCGAGTTTCTACTTTCAGATGCAACAGAAATTTTGCGGATTAGTCAATCCGTTCGCGAGATATGGCAGTTTGGAGGTAAGAAACGCTTGAGAAACTCAACATTTTCGCAGTTCTGATGCTCGAAATGAATAACTAGAACGGCCAAGGGGAAAAGTACGCATACCGTTGTAATCGGGCGAGTTTCTACTTTCAGATGCAACAGAAATTTTGCGGATTGGTCAATCCGTTCGCGAGATATGGCAGTTTGGAAGTAAGAAACGCTTGAGAAACTTAAAATTTTCGCAGTTCTGAAGCTCGAAACGAATAACTAGAACGGACTAGGGGAAAAGTACGCATACCGTTGTAATCGGGCGAGTTTCTACGTTCAGATGCAACAGAAATTTTGCGGATTGATAAATCCGTTCGCGAGATATGCTAGTTTGTAGGTCAGAAACGCTTGAGAAACTCAAAATTTTCGCAGTTCTGATGCTCGAAACGAATAACTAGAACGGCCTAGGGGAAAAGCACGCATACCGTTGTAATCGGGCGAGTTTCTACTTTCAGATGCAACAGAAATTTTGCGGATTAGTCAATCCGTTCGCGAGATATGGCAGTTTGGAGGTAAGAAACGCTTGAGAAACTCAACATTTTCGCAGTTCTGATGCTCGAAACGAATAAATAGAACGGCCTAGGGGAAAAGTACGCATACCGTTGTAATCGGGCGAGTTTCTACTTTCAGATGCAACAGAAATTTTGCGGATTGGTCAATCCGTTCGCGAGATATGGCAGTTTGGAGGTAAGAAACGCTTGAGTAACTCAAAATTTTCGCAGTTCTGATGCTCGAAACGAATAACTAGAACGGACTAGGGGAAAAGTACGCATACCGTTGTAATCGGGCGAGTTTCTACGTTCAGATGCAACAGAAATTTTGCGGATTGGTCAATCCGTTCGCGAGATATGCTAGTTTGGAGGTCAGAAACGCTTGAGAAACTCAAAATTTTCGCAGTTCTGATGCTCGAAACGAATAACTAGAACGGCCTAGGGGAAAAGTACGCATACCGTTGTAATCGGGCGAGTTTCTACTTTCAGATGCAACAGAAATTTTGCGGATTAGTCAATCCGTTCGCGAGATATGGCAGTTTGGAGGTAAGAAACGCTTGAGAAACTCAAAATTTTCGCAGTTCTGATGCTCGAAACGAATAACTAGAACGGACTAGGGGAAAAGTACGCATACCGTTGTAATCGGGCGAGTTTCTACGTTCAGATGCAGCAGAAATTTTGCGGATTAGTCAATCCGTTCGCGAGATATGGCAGTTTGGAGGTAAGAAACGCTTGAGAAACTCAAAATATTCGCAGTTCTGATGCTCGAAATGAATAACTAGAACGGCCTAGGGGAAAAGTACGCATACCGTTGTAATCGGGCGAGTTTCTACTTTCAGATGCAACAGAAATTTTGCGGATTGGTCAATCCGTTCGCGAGATATGGCAGTTTGGAAGTAAGAAACGCTTGAGAAACTTAAAATTTTCGCAGTTCTGATGCTCGAAACGAATAACTAGAACGGACTAGGGGACAAGTACGCATACCGTTGTAATCGGGCGAGTTTCTACGTTCAGATGCAACAGAAATTTTGCGGATTGATAAATCCGTTCGCGAGATATGCTAGTTTGTAGGTCAGAAACGCTTGAGAAACTCAAAATTTTCGCAGTTCTGATGCTCGAAACGAATAACTAGAACGGCCTAGGGGAAAAGTACGCATACCGTTGTAATCGGGCGAGTTTCTACTTTCAGATGCAACAGAAATTTTGCGGATTAGTCAATCCGTTCGCGAGATATGGCAGTTTGGAGGTAAGAAACGCTTGAAAAACTCAACATTTTCGCAGTTCTGATGCTCGAAACGAATAAATAGAACGGCCTAGGGGAAAAGTACGCATACCGTTGTAATCGGGCGAGTTTCTACTTTCAGATGCAACAGAAATTTTGCGGATTGGTCAATCCTTTCGCGAGATATGGCAGTTTGGAGGTAAGAAACGCTTGAGAAACTCAAAATTTTCGCAGTTCTGATGCTCGAAACGAATAACTAGAACGGACTAGAGGAAAAGTACGCATACCGTTGTAATCGGGCGAGTTTCTACGTTCAGATGCAACAGAAATTTTGCGGATTGGTCAATCCGTTCGCGAGATATGCTAGTTTGGAGGTCAGAAACGCTTGAGAAACTCAAAATTTTCGCAGTTCTGATGCTCGAAACGAATAACTAGAACGGCCTAGGGGAAAAGTACGCATACCGTTGTAATCGGGCGAGTTTCTACTTTCAGATGCAACAGAAATTTTGCGGATTAGTCAATCCGTTCGCGAGATATGGCAGTTTGGAGGTAAGAAACGCTTGAGAAACTCAAAATTTTCGCAGTTCCGATGCTCGAAATGAATAACTAGAACGGCCTAGGGGAAAAGTACGCATACCGTTGTAATCGGGCGAGTTTCTACTTTCAGATGCAACAGAAATTTTGCGGATTAGTCAATCCGTTCGCGAGATATCGCAGTTTGGAGGTATGAAACGCTTGAGAAACTCAAAACTTTCGCAGTTCTGATGCTCGACAAGCATAACTAGAACGGTCTAGGGGAAAAATACGCCTACCGTTTAAATCGGGCGACTTTCTACTTTCAGATGCAACAGAAATTTTGCGGATTGGTCAATCCGTTCGCGACATATGGCAGTTTGGATGTAAGAAACGGTTGAGAAACTCAAAATTATCACAGTTCTGATGCTCGAAACGAGTAACCAGAACGGCTTAGGGGAAAAGTACGCATACCGTTGTAATCGGGCGAGTTTCTACTTTCAGATGCAACAGAAATTTTGCGGATTGGTCAATCCGTTCGCGAGATATGGCAGTTTGGAGGTAAGAAACGCTTGAGAAACTCAAAATTTTCGCAGTTCTGATGCTCGACAAGCATAACTAGAACAGTCTAGGGGAAAAGTACGCATACTGTTGTAATCGGGCGAGTTTCTACGTTCAGATGCAACAGAAATTTTGCGGATTGGTCAATCCGTTCGCGAGATATGCTAGTTTGGAGGTCAGAAACGCTTGAGAAACTCAAAATTTTCGCAGTTCTGATGCTCGAAACGAATAACTAGAACGGCCTAGGGGAAAAGTACGCATACCGTTGTAATCGGGCGAGTTTCTACTTTCAGATGCAACAGAAATTTTGCGGATTAGTCAATCCGTTCGCGAGATATGGCAGTTTGGAAGTAAGAAACGCTTGAGAAACTTAAAATTTTCGCAGTTCTGATGCTCGAAACGAATAACTAGAACGGACTAGGGGAAAAGTACGCATACCTTTGTAATCGGGCGAGTTTCTACTTTCAGATGCAACAGAAATTTTGCGGATTGGTCCATCCGTTCGCGAGATATTGCAGTTTGGAGGTAAGAAACGCTTGAGAAACTCAAAATTTTCGCAGTTCTGATGCTCGAAACGAATAACTAGAACGGACTAGGGGAAAAGTACGCATACCGTTGTAATCGGGCGAGATTCTACGTTCAGATGCAACAGAAATTTTGCGGATTGGTCAATCCGTTCGCGAGATATGGCAGTTTGGAAGTAAGAAACGCTTGAGAAACTTAAAATTTTCGCAGTTCTGATGCTCGAAACGAATAACTAGAACGGACTAGGGGAAAAGTACGCATACCGATGTAATCGGGCGAGTTTCTACGTTCAGATGCAACAGAAATTTTGCGGATTGATAAATCCGTTCGCGAGATATGCTAGTTTGGAGGTCAGAAACGCTTGAGAAACTCAAAATTTTCGCAGTTCTGATGCTCGAAACGAATAACTAGAACGGCCTAGGGGAGAAGTACGCATACCGTTGTAATCGGGCGAGTTTCTACTTTCAGATGCAACAGAAATTTTGCGGATTAGTCAATCCGTTCGCGAGATATGGCAGTTTGGAGGTATGAAACGCCTGAGAAACTCAAAACTTTCGCAGTTCTGATGCTCGACAAGCATAACTAGAACGGTCTAGGGGAAAAATACGCCTACCGTTGTAATCGGGCGACTTTCTACTTTCAGATGCAACAGAAATTTTGCGGATTGGTCAATCCGTTCGCGAGATATGGCAGTTTGGAAGTAAGAAACGGTTGAGAAACTCAAAATTATCACAGTTCTGATGCTCGAAACGAGTAACCAGAACGGCCTAGGGGAAAAGTACGCATACCGTTGTAATCGGGCAAGTTTCTACTTTCAGATGCAACAGAAATTTTGCGGATTGGTCAATCCGTTCGCGAGATATGGCAGTTTGGAGGTAAGAAACGCTTGAGAAACTCAAAATTTTCGCAGTTCTGATGCTCGACAAGCATAACTAGAACGTCTAGGGGAAAAGTACGCATACTGTTGTAATCGGGCGAGTTTCTACGTTCAGATGCAACAGAAATTTTGCGGATTGGTCAATCCGTTCGCGAGATATGCTAGTTTGGAGGTCAGAAACGCTTGAGAAACTCAAAATTTTCGCAGTTCTGATGCTCGAAACGAATAACTAGAACGGCCTAGGGGAAAAGTACGCATACCGTTGTAATCGGGCGAGTTTCTACTTTCAGATGCAACAGAAATTTTGCGGATTAGTCAATCCGTTCGCGAGATATGGCAGTTTGGAGGTAAGAAACGCTTGAGAAACTCAAAATTTTCGCAGTTCTGATGCTCGAAATGAATAACTAGAACGGCCTAGGGGAAAAGTACGCATACCGTTGTAATCGGGCGAGTTTCTACTTTCAGATGCAACAGAAATTTTGCGGATTGGTCAATCCGTTCGCGAGATATGGCAGTTTGGAAGTAAGAAACGCTTGAGAAACTTAAAATTTTCGCAGTTCTGATGCTCGAAACGAATAACTAGAACGGACTAGGGGAAAAGTACGCATACCGATGTAATCGGGCGAGTTTCTACGTTCAGATGCAACAGAAATTTTGCGGATTGATAAATCCGTTCGCGAGATATGCTAGTTTGGAGGTCAGAAACGCTTGAGAAACTCAAAATTTTCGCAGTTCTGATGCTCGAAACGAATAACTAGAACGGCCTAGGGGAGAAGTACGCATACCGTTGTAATCGGGCGAGTTTCTACTTTCAGATGCAACAGAAATTTTGCGGATTAGTCAATCCGTTCGCGAGATATGGCAGTTTGGAGGTAAGAAACGCTTGAGAAACTCAAAATTTTCGCAGTTCTGTTGCTCGAAACGAATAACTAGAACGGCCTAGGGGAAAAGTACGCATACCGTTGTGATCGGGCGAGTTTCTACTTTCAGATGCAACAGAAATTTTGCGGATTAGTCAATCCGTTCGCGAGATATGGCAATTTGGAGGTAAGAAACGCTTGAGAAACTCAAAATTTTCGCAGTTCTGATGCTCGAAATGAATAACTAGAACGGCCTAGGGGAAAAGTACGCATACCGTTGTAATCGGGCGAGTTTCTACTTTCAGATGCAACAGAAATTTTGCGGATTAGTCAATCCGTTCGCGAGATATGGCAGTTTGGAGGTATGAAACGCTTGAGAAACTCAAAATTTTTGCAGTTCTGATGCTCGACAAGCATAACTAGAACGGTCTAGGGGAAAAATACGCCTACCGTTGTAATCGGGCGACTTTCTACTTTCAGATGCAACAGAAATTTTGCGGATTGGTCAATCCGTTCGCGAGGTATGGCAGTTTGGAGGTCAGAAACGCTTGAGAAACTCAAAATTTTCGCAGTTCTGATGCTCGAAACGAATAACTAGAACGGACTAGGGGAAAAGTACGCATACCGTTGTAATCGGGCGAGTTTCTACGTTCAGATGCAACAGAAATTTTGCGGATTGGTCAATCCGTTCGCGAGATATGCTAGTTTGGAGGTCAGAAACGCTTGAGAAACTCAAAATTTTCGCAGTTCTGATGCTCGAAACGAATAACTAGAACGGACTAGGGGAAAAGTACGCATACCGTTGTAATCGGGCGAGTTTCTACGTTCAGATGCAACAGAAATTTTGCGGATTGGTCAATCCGTTCGCGAGATATGCTAGTTTGGAGGTCAGAAACGCTTGAGAAACTCAAAATTTTCGCAGTTCTGATGCTCGAAACGAATAACTAGAAAGGCCTAGGGGAAAAGTACGCATACCGTTGTAATCGGGCGAGTTTCTACGTTCAGATGCAACAGAAATTTTGCGGATTGATAAATCCGTTCGCGAGATATGCTAGTTTGTAGGTCAGAAACGCTTGAGAAACTCAAAATTTTCGCAGTTCTGATGCTCGAAACGAATAAATAGAACGGCCTAGGGGAAAAGTACGCATACCGTTTTAATCGGGCGAGTTTCTACTTTCAGATGCAACAGAAATTTTGCGGATTGGTCAATCCGTTCGCGAGATATGGCAGTTTGTAGGTAAGAAACGCTTGAGAAACTCAAAATTTTCGCAGTTCTGATGCTCGAAACGAATAACTAGAACGGACTAGGGGAAAAGTACGCATACCGTTGTAATCGGGCGAGTTTCTACGTTCAGATGCAACAGAAATTTTGCGGATTGGTCAATCCGTTCGCGAGATATGCTAGTTTGGAGGTCAGAAACGCTTGAGAAACTCAAAATTTTCGCAGTTCTGATGCTCGAAACGAATAACTAGAACGGCCTAGGGGAAAAGTACGCATACCGTTGTAATCGGGCGAGTTTCTACTTTCAGATGCAACAGAAATTTTGCGGATTAGTCAATCCGTTCGCGAGATATGGCAGTTTGGAGGTAAGAAACGCTTGAGAAACTCAAAATTTTCGCAGTTCTGATGCTCGAAACGAATAACTAGAACGGACTGGGGGAAAAGTACGCATACCGTTGTAATCGGGCGAGTTTCTACGTTCAGATGCAACAGAAATTTTGCGGATTGATAAATCCGTTCGCGAGATATGCTAGTTTGTAGGTCAGAAACGCTTGAGAAACTCAAAATTTTCGCAGTTCTGATGCTCGAAACGAATAACTAGAACGGCCTAGGGGAAAAGTACGCATACCGTTGTAATCGGGCGAGTTTCTACTTTCAGATGCAACAGAAATTTTGCGGATTAGTCAATCCGTTCGCGAGATATGGCAGTTTGGAGGTAAGAAACGCTTGAGAAACTCAACATTTTCGCAGTTCTGATGCTCGAAACGAATAAATAGAACGGCCTAGGGGAAAAGTACGCATACCGTTGTAATCGGGCGAGTTTCTACTTTCAGATGCAACAGAAATTTTGCTGATTGGCCAATCCGTTCGCGAGATATGGCAGTTTGGAGGTAAGAAACGCTTGAGAAACTCAAAATTTTCGCAGTTCTGATGCTCGAAACGAATAACTAGAACGGCCTAGGGGAAAAGTACGCATACCGTTGTAATCGGGCGAGTTTCTACTTTCAGATGCAACAGAAATTTTGCGGATTAGTCAATCCGTTCGCGAGATATGGCAGTTTGGAGGTAAGAAACGCTTGAGAAACTCAACATTTTCGCAGTTCTGATGCTCGAAACGAATAAATAGAACGGCCTAGGGGAAAAGTACGCATACCGTTGTAATCGGGCGAGTTTCTACTTTCAGATGCAACAGAAATTTTGCTGATTGGCCAATCCGTTCGCGAGATATGGCAGTTTGGAGGTAAGAAACGCTTGAGAAACTCAAAATTTTCGCAGTTCTGATGCTCGAAACGAATAACTAGAACGGCCTAGGGGAAAAGTACGCATACCGTTGTAATCGGGCGAGTTTCTACTTTCAGATGCAACAGAAATTTTGCGGATTAGTCAATCCGTTCGCGAGATATGGCAGTTTGGAGGTAAGAAACGCTTGAGAAACTCAAAATTTTCGCAGTTCTGATGCTCGAAAGGAATAACTAGAACGGCCTAGGGGAAAAGTACGCATACCGTTGTAATCGGGCGAGTTTCTACTTTCAGATGCAACAGAAATTTTGCGGATTGGTCAATCCGTTCGCGAGATATGGCAGTTTGGAAGTAAGAAACGCTTGAGAAACTTAAAATTTTCGCAGTTCTGATGCTCGAAACGAATAACTAGAACGCACTGGGGGAAAAGTACGCATACCGTTGTAATCGGGCGAGTTTCTACGTTCAGATGCAACAGAAATTTTGCGGATTGATAAATCCGTTCGCGAGATATGCTAGTTTGTAGGTCAGAAACGCTTGAGAAACTCAAAATTTTCGCTGTTCTGATGCTCGAAACGAATAACTAGAACGGCCTAGGGGAAAAGTACGCATACCGTTGTAATCGGGCGAGTTTCTACTTTCAGATGCAACAGAAATTTTGCGGATTAGTCAATCCGTTCGCGAGATATGGCAGTTTGGAGGTAAGAAACGCTTGAGAAACTCAACATTTTCGCAGTTCTGATGCTCGAAACGAATAGATAGAACGGCCTCGGGGAAAAGTACGCATACCGTTGTAATCGGGCGAGTTTCTACTTTCAGATGCAACTGAAATTTTGCGGATTGGTCAATCCGTTCGCGAGATATGGCAGTTTGGAGGTAAGAAACCCTTGAGAAACTCAAAATTTTCGCAGTTCTGATGCTCGAAACGAATAACTAGAACGGCCTAGGGGAAAAGTACGCATACCGTTGTAATCGGGCGAGTTTCTACTTTCAGATGCAACAGAAATTTTGCGGATTAGTCAATCCGTTCGCGAGATATGGCAGTTTGGAGGTAAGAAACGCTTGAGAAACTCAAAATTTTCGCAGTTCTGATGCTCGAAATGAATAACTAGAACGGCCTAGGGGAAAAGTACGCATACCGTTGTAATCGGGCGAGTTTCTACTTTCAGATGCAACAGAAATTTTGCGGATTGGTCAATCCGTTCGCGAGATATGGCAGTTTGGAAGTAAGAAACGCTTGAGAAACTTAAAATTTTCGCAGTTCTGATGCTCGAAACGAATAACTAGAACGCACTGGGGGAAAAGTACGCATACCGTTGTAATCGGGCGAGTTTCTACGTTCAGATGCAACAGAAATTTTGCGGATTGATAAATCCGTTCGCGAGATATGCTAGTTTGTAGGTCAGAAACGCTTGAGAAACTCAAAATTTTCGCAGTTCTGATGCTCGAAACGAATAACTAGAACGGCCTAGGGGAAAAGTACGCATACCGTTGTAATCGGGCGAGTTTCTACTTTCAGATGCAACAGAAATTTTGCGGATTAGTCAATCCGTTCGCGAGATATGGCAGTTTGGAGGTAAGAAACGCTTGAGAAACTCAAAATTTTCGCAGTTCTGATGCTCGAAACGAATAAATAGAACGGCCTCGGGGAAAAGTACGCATACCGTTGTAATCGGGCGAGTTTCTACTTTCAGATGCAACAGAAATTTTGCGGATTGGTCAATCCGTTCGCGAGATATGGCAGTTTGGAGGTAAGAAACCCTTGAGAAACTCAAAATTTTCGCAGTTCTGATGCTCGAAACGAATAACTAGAACGGACTAGGGGAAAAGTACGCATACCGTTGTAATCGGGCGAGTTTCTACGTTCAGATGCAACAGAAATTTTGCGGATTGATAAATCCGTTCGCGAGATATGCTAGTTTGTAGGTCAGAAACGCTTGAGAAACTCAAAATTTTCGCAGTTCTGAGGCTCGAAACGAATAACTAGAACGGCCTAGGGGAAAAGTACGCATACCGTTGTAATCGGGCGAGTTTCTACTTTCAGATGCAACAGAAATTTTGCGGATTAGTCAATCCGTTCGCGAGATATGGCAGTTTGGAGGTAAGAAACGCTTGAGAAACTCAACATTTTCGCAGTTCTGATGCTCGAAACGAATAAATAGAACGGCCTAGGGGAAAAGTACGCATACCGTTGTAATCGGGCGAGTTTCTACTTTCAGATGCAACAGAAATTTTGCGGATTGGTCAATCCGTTCGCGAGATATGGCAGTTTGGAGGTAAGAAACGCTTGAGAAACTCAAAATTTTCGCAGTTCTGATGCTCGAAACGAATAACTAGAACGGACTAGGGGAAAAGTACGCATACCGTTGTAATCGGGCGAGTTTCTACGTTCAGATGCAACAGAAATTTTGCGGATTGGTCAATCCGTTCGCGAGATATGCTAGTTTGGAAGTCAGAAACGCTTGAGAAACTCAAAATTTTCGCAGTTCTGATGCTCGAAACGAATAACTAGAACGGCCTAGGGGAAAAGTACGCATACCGTTGTAATCGGGCGAGTTTCTACTTTCAGATGCAACAGAAATTTTGCGGAGTAGTCAATCCGTTCGCGAGATATGGCAGTTTGGAGGTAAGAAACGCTTGAGAAACTCAAAATTTTCGCAGTTCTGATGCTCGAAATGAATAACTAGAACGGCCTAGGGGAAAAGTACGCATACCGTTGTAATCGGGCGAGTTTCTACTTTCAGATGCAACAGAAATTTTGCGGATTGGTCAATCCGTTCGCGAGATATGGCAGTTTGGATGTAAGAAACGCTTGAGAAACTTAAAATTTTCGCAGTTCTGATGCTCGAAACGAATAACTAGAACGGACTGGGGGAAAAGTACGCATACCGTTGTAATCGGGCGAGTTTCTACTTTCAGATGCAACAGAAATTTTGCGGATTGGTCAATCCGTTCGCGAGATATGGCAGTTTGGAGGTAAGAAACCCTTGAGAAACTCAAAATTTTCGCAGTTCTGATGCTCGAAACGAATAACTAGAACGGACTAGGGGAAAAGTACGCATACCGTTGTAATCGGGCGAGTTTCTACGTTCAGATGCAACAGAAATTTTGCGGATTGGTCAATCCGTTCGCGAGATATGCTAGTTTGGAGGTCAGAAACGCTTGAGAAACTCAAAATTTTCGCAGTTCTGATGCTCGAAACGAATAACTAGAACGGCCTAGGGGAAAAGTACGCATACCGTTGTAATCGGGCGAGTTTCTACGTTCAGATGCAACAGAAATTTTGCGGATTGATAAATCCGTTCGCGAGATATGCTAGTTTGTGGGTCAGAAACGCTTGAGAAACTCAAAATTTTCGCAGTTCTGATGCTCGAAACGAATAACTAGAACGGCCTAGGGGAAAAGTACGCATACCGTTGTAATCGGGCGAGTTTCTACTTTCAGATGCAACAGAAATTTTGCGGATTAGTCAATCCGTTCGCGAGATATGGCAGTTTGGAGGTAAGAAACGCTTGCGAAACTCAACATTTTCGCAGTTCTGATGCTCGAAACGAATAAATAGAACGGCCTAGGGGAAAAGTACGCATACCGTTGTAATCGGGCGAGTTTCTACTTTCAGATGCAACAGAAATTTTGCGGATTGGTCAATCCGTTCGCGAGATATGGCAGTTTGGAGGTAAGAAACGCTTGAGAAACTCAAAATTTTCGCAGTTCTGATGCTCGAAACGAATAACTAGAACGGACTAGGGGAAAAGTACGCATACCGTTGTAATCGGGCGAGTTTCTACGTTCAGATGCAACAGAAATTTTGCGGATTGGTCAATCCGTTCGCGAGATATGCTAGTTTGGAGGTCAGAAACGCTTGAGAAACTCAAAATTTTCGCAGTTCTGATGCTCGAAACGAATAACTAGAACGGCCTAGGGGAAAAGTACGCATACCGTTGTAATCGGGCGAGTTTCTACGTTCAGATGCAACAGAAATATTGCGGATTGATAAATCCGTTCGCGAGATATGCTAGTTTGTAGGTCAGAAACGCTTGAGAAACTCAAAATTTTCGCAGTTCCGATGCTCGAAACGAATAACTAGGACGGCCTAGGGGAAAAGTAGGCATACCGTTGTAATCGGGCGAGTTTCTACTTTCAGATGCAACAGAAATTTTGCGGATTAGTCAATCCGTTCGCGAGATATGGCAGTTTGGAGGTAAGAAACGCTTGAGAAACTCAACATTTTCGCAGTTCTGATGCTCGAAACGAATAAATAGAACGGCCTAGGGGAAAAGTACGCATACCGTTGTAATCGGGCGAGTTTCTACTTTCAGATGCAACAGAAATTTTGCGGATTGGTCAATCCGTTCGCGAGATATGGAAGTTTGGAAGAAAGAAACGCTTGAGAAACTTAAAATTTTCGCAGTTCTGATGCTCGAAACGAATAACTAGAACGGACTAGGGGAAAAGTACGCATACCGTTGTAATCGGGCGAGTTTCTACGTTCAGATGCAACAGAAATTTTGCGGATTGATAAATCCGTTCGCGAGATATGCTAGTTTGTAGGTCAGAAACGCTTGAGAAACTCAAAATTTTCGCAGTTCTGATGCTCGAAACGAATAACTAGAACGGCCTAGGGGAAAAGTACGCATACCGTTGTAATCGGGCGAGTTTCTACTTTCAGATGCAACAGAAATTTTGCGGATTAGTCAATCCGTTCGCGAGATATGGCAGTTTGGAAGTAAGAAACGCTTGAGAAACTCAAAATTTTCGCAGTTCTGATGCTCGAAATGAATAACTAGAACGGCCTAGGGGAAAAGTACGCATACCGTTGTAATCGGGCGAGTTTCTACTTTCAGATGCAACAGAAATTTTGCGGATTGGTCAATCCGTTCGCGAGATATGGCAGTTTGGAGGTAAGAAACGCTTGAGAAACTCAAAATTTTCGCAGTTCTGATGCTCGAAACGAATAACTAGAACGGACTAGGGGAAAAGTACGCATACCGTTGTAATCGGGCGAGTTTCTACGTTCAGATGCAACAGAAATTTTGCGGATTGGTCAATCCGTTCGCGAGCTATGCTAGTTTGGAGGTCAGAAACGCTTGAGAAACTCAAAATTTTCGCAGTTCTGATGCTCGAAACGAATAACTAGAACGGCCTAGGGGAAAAGTACGCATACCGCTGTAATCGGGCGAGTTTCTACGTTCAGATGCAACAGAAATTTTGCGGATTGATAAATCCGTTCGCGAGATATGCTAGTTTGTAGGTCAGAAACGCTTGAGAAACTCAAAATTTTCGCAGTTCTGATGCTCGAAACGAATAACCAGAACAGCCTAGGGGAAAAGTACGCATACCGTTGTAATCGGACGAGTTTCTACTTTCAGATGCAACAGAAATTTTGCGGATTGGTCAATCAGTTCGCGAGATATGGCAGTTTGGAGGTAAGAAACGCTTGAGAAACTCAACATTTTCGCAGTTCTGATGCTCGAAACGAATAAATAGAACGGCCTAGGGGAAAAGTACGCACACCGTTGTAATCGGGCGTGTTTCTACTTTCAGATGCAACAGAAATTTTGCGGATTGGTCAATCCGTTCGCGAGATATGGCAGTTTGGAAGCAAGAAACGCTTGAGAAACTTAAAATTTTCGCAGTTCTGATGCTCGAAACGAATAACTAGAACGGACTAGGGGAAAAGTACGCATACCGTTGTAATCGGGCGAGTTTTTTCGTTCAGATGCAACAGAAATTTTGCGGATTGATAAATCCGTTCGCGAGATATGCTAGTTTGTAGGTCAGAAACGCTTGAGAAACTCAAAATTTTCGCAGTTCTGATGCTCGAAACGAATAACTAGAACGGCCTAGGGGAAAAGTACGCATACCGTTGTAATCGGGCGAGTTTCTACTTTCAGATGCAACAGAAATTTTGCGGATTAGTCAATCCGTTCGCGAGATATGGCAGTTTGGAGGTAAGAAACGCTTGAGAAACTCAACATTTTCGCAGCTCTGATGCTCGAAACGAATAAATAGAACGGCCTAGGGGAAAAGTACGCATACCGTTGTAATCGGGCGAGTTTCTACTTTCAGATGCAACAGAAATTTTGCGGATTGGTCAATCCGTTCGCGAGATATGGCAGTTTGGAGGTAAGAAACCCTTGAGAAACTCAAAATTTTCGCAGTTCTGATGCTCGAAACGAATAACTAGAACGGACTAGGGGAAAAGTACGCATACCGTTGTAATCGGGCGAGTTTCTACGTTCAGATGCAACAGAAATTTTGCGGATTGGTCAATCCGTTCGCGAGATATGCTAGTTTGGAGGTCAGAAACGCATGAGAAACTCAAAATTTTCGCAGTTCTGATGCTCGAAACGAATAACTAGAACGGCCTAGGGGAAAAGTACGCATACCGTTGTAATCGGGCGAGTTTCTACGTTCAGATGCAACAGAAATTTTGCGGATTGATAAATCCGTTCGCGAGATATGCTAGTTTGTGGGTCAGAAACGCTTGAGAAACTCAAAATTTTCGCAGTTCTGATGCTCGAAACGAATAACTAGAACGGCCTAGGGGAAAAGTACGCATACCGTTGTAATCGGGCGAGTTTCTACTTTCAGATGCAACAGAAATTTTGCGGATTAGTCAATCCGTTCGCGAGATATGGCAGTTTGGAGGTAAGAAACGCTTGAGAAACTCAAAATTTTCGCAGTTCTGATGCTCGAAACGAATAACTAGAACGGCCTAGGGGAAAAGTACGCATACCGTTGTAATCGGGCGAGTTTCTACTTTCAGATGCAACAGAAATTTTGCGGATTAGTCAATCCGTTCGCGAGATATGGCAGTTTGGAAGTAAGAAACGCTTGAGAAACTCAAAATTTTCGCAGTTCTGATGCTCGAAATGAATAACTAGAACGGCCTAGGGGAAAAGTACGCATACCGTTGTAATCGGGCGAGTTTCTACTTTCAGATGCAACAGAAATTTTGCGGATTGGTCAATCCGTTCGCGAGATATGGCAGTTTGGAGGTAAGAAACGCTTGAGAAACTCAAAATTTTCGCAGTTCTGATGCTCGAAACGAACAACTAGAACGGACTAGGGGAAAAGTACGCATACCGTTGTAATCGGGCGAGTTTCTACTTTCAGATGCAACAGAAATTTTGCGGATTGGTCAATCCGTTCGCCAGATATGGCAGTTTGGAGGTAAGAAACGCTTGAGAAACTCAAAATTTTCGCAGTTCTGATGCTCGAAACGAATAACTAGAACGGCCTAGGGGAAAAATACGCATACGGTTGTAATCGGGCGAGTTTCTACTTTCAGATGCAACAAAAATTTTGCGGATTAGTCAATCCGTTCGCGAGATATGGCAGTTTGGAGGTAAGAAACGCTTGAGAAACTCAAAATTTTCGCAGTTCTGATGCTCGAAACGAATAACTAGAACGGCCTAGGGGAAAAGTACGCATACCGTTGTAATCGGGCGAGTTTCTACTTTCAGATGCAACTGAAATTTTGCGGATTAGTCAATCCGTTCGCGAGATATGGCAGTTTGGAGGTAAGAAACGCTTGAGAAACTCAAAATTTTCGCAGTTCTGATGCTCGAAACGAATAACTAGAACGGCCTAGGGGAAAAGTACGCATACCGTTGTAATCGGGCGACTTTCTACTTTCAGATGCAACAGAAATTTTGCGGATTGGTCAATCCGTTCGCGAGATATGGCAGTTTGGAAGTATGAAACACTTGAGAAACACAAAATTTTCGCAGTTCTGATGCTCGAAACGAATAAATAGAGCGGCCTAGGGGAAAAGTACGCATACCGTTGTAATCGGGCGAGTTTCTACTTTCAGATGCAACAGAAATTTTGCGGATTGGTCAATCCGTTCGCGAGATATGGCAGTTTGGAGGTAAGAAACGCTTGAGAAACTCAAAATTTTCGCAGTTCTGATGCCCGACAAGCATAACTAGAACGGTCTAGGGGAAAAGTACGCATACCGTTGTAATCGGGCGAGTTTCTACTTTCAGATGCAACAGAAATTTTGCGGATTGGTCAATCCGTTCGCGAGATATGGCAGTTTGGAAGTAAGAATCGCTTGAGAAACTCAAAATTTTCGCAGTTCTGATGCTCGAAACGAACAACTAGAACGGACTAGGGGAAAAGTACGCATACCGTTGTAATCGGGCGAGTTTCTACTTTCAGATGCAACAGAAATTTTGCGGATTGGTCAATCCGTTCGCCAGATATGGCAGTTTGGAGGTAAGAAACGCTTGAGAAACTCAAAATTTTCGCAGTTCTGATGCTCGAAACGAATAACTAGAACGGCCTAGGGGAAAAGTACGCATACGGTTGTAATCGGGCGAGTTTCTACTTTCAGATGCAACAGAAATTTTGCGGATTAGTCAATCCGTTCGCGAGATATGGCAGTTTGGAGGTAAGAAACGCTTGAGAAACTCAAAATTTTCGCAGTTCTGATGCTCGAAACGAATAACTAGGGCGGCCTAGGGGAAAAGTACGCATACCGTTGTAATCGGGCGAGTTTCTACTTTCAGATGCATCAGAAATTTTGCGGATTGGTTAATCCGTTCGCGAGATATGGCAGTTTGGAGGTAAGAAACGCTCCTGAAACTCAAAATTTTCGCAGTTCTGATGCTCGAAACGAATAACTAGAACGGCCTAGGGGAAAAGTATGCATACCGTTGTAATCGGGCGAGTTTCTACTTTCAGATGCAACAGAAATTTTGCGGATTGGTCAATCCGTTCGCGAGATATGGCAGTTTGGATGTAAGAAACGCTTGAGAAACTCAAAATTTTCGCAGTTCTGATGCTCGACAACCATAACGAGAACGGTCTAGGGGAAAAGTACGCATACCGTTGTAATCGGGCGACTTTCTACTTTCAGATGGAACAGAAATTTTGCGGATTGGTCAATCCGTTCCCGAGATATGGCAGTTTGGAGGTAAGGAACGCTTGAGAAACTCAAAATTTTCGCAGTTCTGATGCTTGAAACGAATAACTAGAACGGCCTAGGGGAAAAGTATGCATACCGTTGTAATCGGGCGAGTTTCTACTTTCAGATGCAACAGAAATTTTGCGGATTGGTCAATCCGTTCGCGAGATATGGCAGTTTGGAAGTATGAAACACTTGAGAAACACAAAATTTTCGCAGTTCTGATGCTCGAAACGAATAACTAGAACGGCCTAGGGTAAAAGTACGCATACCGTTGTAATCGGGCGAGTTTCTACTTTCAGATGCAACTGAAATTTTGCGGATTAGTCAATCCGTTCGCGAGATATGGCAGTTTGGAGGTAAGAAACGCTTGAGAAACTCAAAATTTTCGCAGTTCTGATGCTCGAAACGAATAACTAGAACGGCCTAGGGGAAAAGTACGCATACCGTTGTAATCGGGCGACTTTCTACTTTCAGATGCAACAGAAATTTTGCGGATTGGTCAATCCGTTCGCGAGATATGGCAGTTTGGAAGTATGAAACACTTGAGAAACACAAAATTTTCGCAGTTCTGATGCTCGAAACGAATAAATAGAGCGGCCTAGGGGAAAAGTACGCATACCGTTGTAATCGGGCGAGTTTCTACTTTCAGATGCAACAGAAATTTTGCGGATTGGTCAATCCGTTCGCGAGATATGGCAGTTTGGAGGTAAGAAACGCTTGAGAAACTCAAAATTTTCGCAGTTCTGATGCCCGACAAGCATAACTAGAACGGTCTAGGGGAAAAGTACGCATACCGTTGTAATCGGGCGAGTTTCTACTTTCAGATGCAACAGAAATTTTGCGGATTGGTCAATCCGTTCGCGAGATATGGCAGTTTGGAAGTATGAAACACTTGAGAAACACAAAATTTTCGCAGTTCTGATGCTCGAAACGAATAACTAGGGCGGCCTAGGGGAAAAGTACGCATACCGTTGTAATCGGGCGAGTTTCTACTTTCAGATGCATCAGAAATTTTGCGGATTGGTCAATCCGTTCGCGAGATATGGCAGTTTGGAGGTAAGAAACGCTCCTGAAACTCAAAATTTTCGCAGTTCTGATGCTCGAAACGAATAACTAGAACGGCCTAGGGGAAAAGTACGCATACCGTTGTAATCGGGCGACTTTCTACTTTCAGATGAAACAGAAATTTTGCGGATTGGTCAATCCGTTCGCGAGATATGGCAGTTTGGAAGTAAGAAACGCTAGAAAAACTCAAAATTTTCGCAGTTCTGATGCTCGAAACGATTAACTAGAACGGCCTAGGGGAAAAGTACGCATACCGTTGTAATCGGGCGAGTTTCTACTTTCAGATGCAACAGAAATTTTGCGGATTGGTCAATCCGTTCGCGAGATATGGCAGTTTGGAGGTAAGAAACGCTCCAGAAACTCAAAATTTTCGCAGTTCTGATGCTCGAAACGAATAACTAAAACGGACTAGGGGAAAAGTACGCATACAGTTGTAATCGGGCGAGTTTCTACTTTCAGATGCAACAGAAATTTTGCGGATTGGTCAATCCGTTCGCGAGATATGGCATTTTGTAGGTAAGAAACGCTTGAGAAACTCAACATTTTCGCAGTTCTGATGCTCGAAACGAATAACTAGAACGGCCTAGGGGAAAAGTACGCATACGGTTGTAATCGGGCGAGTTTCTACTTTCGGATGCAACAGAAATTTCGCGGATTAGTCAATCCGTTCGCGAGATATGGCAGTTTGGATGTAAGAAACGCTTGAGAAACTCAAAATTTTCGCAGTTCTGATGCTCGACAACCATAACGAGAACGGTCTAGGGGAAAAGTACGCATACCGTTGTAATCGGGCGAGTTTCTACTTTCAGATGCAACAGAAATTTTGCGGATTGGTCAATCCGTTCGCGAGATATGGCAGTTTGGAAGTATGAAACACTTGAGAAACACAAAATTTTCGCAGTTCTGATGCTCGAAACGAATAGCTAGGGCGGCCTAGGGGAAAAGTACGCATACCGTTGTAATCGGGCGAGTTTCTACTTTCAGATGCAACAGAAATTTTGCGGATTGGTCAATCCGTTCGCGAGATATGGCAGTTTGGAGGTAAGAAACGCTTGAGAAACTCAAAATTTTCGCAGTTCTGATGCTCGAAACGAATAACTAGAACGGACCAGGGGAAAAGTACGCATACCGTTGTAATCGGGCGAGTTTCTACTTTCAGATGCAACAGAAATTATGCGGATTGGTCAATCCGTTCGCGAGATATGGCAGTTTGGAGGTAAGAAACGCTTGAGAAACTCAAAATTTTCGCAGTTCTAATGCTCGAAACGAATAACTAGAACGGCCTAGGGGAAAAGTACGCATACCGTTGTAATCGGGCGAGTTTCTACTTTCAGATGCAACTGAAATTTTGCGGATTAGTCAATCTGTTCGCGAGATATGGCAGTTTGGAGGTAAGAAACGCTTGAGAAACCCAAAATTTTCGCAGTTCTGATGCTCGAAACGAATAACTAGAACGGCCTAGGGGAAAAGTACGCATACCGTTGTAATCGGGCGAGTTTCTACTTTCAGATGCAACAGAAATTTTGCGGATTGATCAATCCGTTCGCGAGATATGGCAGTTTGGAAGTATGAAACACTTGAGAAACACAAAATTTTCGCAGTTCTGATGCTCGAAACGAATAAATAGAGCGGCCTAGGGGAAAAGTACGCATACCGTTGTAATCGGGCGAGTTTCTACTTTCAGACGCAACAGAAATTTTGCGGATTGGTCAATCCGTTCGCGAGATATGGCAGTTTGGATGTATGAAACGCTTGAGAAACTCAAAATTTTCGCAGTTCTGATGCCCGACAAGCATAACTAGAACGGTCCAGGGGAAAAGTACGCATACCGTTGTAATCGGGCGAGTTTCTACTTTCAGATGCAACAGAAATTTTGCGGATTGGTCAATCCGTTCGCGAGATATGGCATTTTGTAGGTAAGAAACGCTTGAGAAACTCAACATTTTCGCAGTTCTGATGCTCGAAACGAATAACTAGAACGGCCTAGGGGAAAAGTACGCATACGGTTGTAATCGGGCGAGTTTCTACTTTCAGATGCAACAGAAATTTTGCGGATTAGTCAATCCGTTCGCGAGATATGGCAGTTTGGAGGTAAGAAACGCTTGAGAAACTCAAAATTTTCGCAGTTCTGATGCTCGACAAGCATAACGAGAACGGTCTAGGGGAAAAGTACGCATACCGTTGTAATCGGGCGACTTTCTACTTTCAGATGAAACAGAAATTTTGCGGATTGGTCAATCCGTTCGCGAGATATGGCAGTTTGGATGTAAGAAACGCTTGAGAAACTCAAAATTTTCGCAGTTCTGATGCTCGAAACGAATAACTAGAACGGCCTAGGGGAAAAGTATGCATACCGTTGTAATCGGGCGAGTTTCTACTTTCAGATGCAAGAGAAATTTTGCGGATTGGTCAATCCGTTCGCGAGATATGGCAGTTTGGAAGTATGAAACACTTGAGAAACACAAAATTTTCGCAGTTCTGATGCTCGAAACGAATAACTAGGGCGGCCTAGGGGAAAAGTACGCATACCGTTGTAATCGGGCGAGTTTCTACTTTCAGATGCATCAGAAATTTGGCGGATTGGTCAATCCGTTCGCGAGATATGGCAGTTTGGATGTAAGAAACGCTAGAGAAACTCAAAATTTTCGCAGTTCTGATGCTCGAAACGATTAACTAGAACGGCCTAGGGGAAAAGTACGCATACCGTTGTAATCGGGCGAGTTTCTACTTTCAGATGCAACAGAAATTTTGCGGATTGGTCAATCCGTTCGCGAGATATGGCAGTTTGGAGGTAAGAAACGCTCCAGAAACTCAAAATTTTCGCAGTTCTGATGCTCGAAACGAATAACTAGAACGGACTAGGGGAAAAGTACGCATACAGTTGTAATCGGGCGAGTTTCTACTTTCAGATGCAACAGAAATTTTGCGGATTGGTCAATCCGTTCGCCAGATATGGCAGTTTGGAGGTAAGAAACGCTTGAGAAACTCAAAATTTTCGCAGTTCTGATGCTCGATACGAATAACTAGAACGGCCTAGGGGAAAAGTACGCATACCGTTGTAATCGGGCGAGTTTCTACTTTCAGATGCAACAGAAATTTCGCGGATTAGTCAATCCGTTCGCGAGATATGGCAGTTTGGATGTAAGAAACGCTTGAGAAACTCAAAATTTTCGCAGTTCTGATGCTCGACAACCATAACGAGAACGGTCTAGGGGAAAAGTACGCATACCGTTGTAATCGGGCGACTTTCTACTTTCAGATGAAACAGAAATTTTGCGGATTGGTCAATCCGTTCCCGAGATATGGCAGTTTGGAGGTAAGGAACGCTTGAGAAACTCAAAATTTTCGCAGTTCTGATGCTCGAAACGAATAACTAGAACGGCCTAGGGGAAAAGTATGCATACCGTTGTAATCGGGCTAGTTTCTACTTTCAGATGCAACAGAAATTTTGCGAATTGGTCAATCCGTTCGCGAGATATGGCAGTTTGGAAGTATGAAACACTGGAGAAACACAAAATTTTCGCAGTTCTGATGCTCGAAACGAATAACTAGAGCGGCCTAGGGGAAAAGTACGCATACCGTTTTAATCGGGCGACTTTCTACTTTCAGATGCAACAGAAATTTTGGGGATTGGTCAATCCGTTCTCGAGATATGGCAGTTTGGAGGCAAGCAACGCTTGAGAAACCCAAAATTTTCGCAGTTCTCATGCTCGAAACGAATAACTACAACGGCTTAGGGGAAAAGTACGCATACCGTTGTAATCGGGCGAGTTTCTACTTTCAGATGCAACAGAAATTTTGCGGATTGGTCAATCCGTTCCCGAGATATGGCAGTTTGGAGGTAAGGAACGCTTGAGAAACTCAAAATTTTCGCAGTTCTGATGCTCGAAACGAATAACTAGAACGGCCTAGGGGAAAAGTATGCATACCGTTGTAATCGGGCTAGTTTCTACTTTCAGATGCAACAGAAATTTTGCGAATTGGTCAATCCGTTCGCGAGATATGGCAGTTTGGAAGTATGAAACACTGGAGAAACACAAAATTTTCGCAGTTCTGATGCTCGAAACGAATAACTAGAGCGGCCTAGGGGAAAAGTACGCATACCGTTGTAATCGGGCGAGTTTCTACTTTCAGATGCAACAGAAATTTCGCGGATTAGTCAATCCGTTCGCGAGATATGGCAGTTTGGATGTAAGAAACGCTTGAGAAACTCAAAATTTTCGCAGTTCTGATGCTCGACAACCATAACGAGAACGGTCTAGGGGAAAAGTACGCATACCGTTGTAATCGGGCGACTTTCTACTTTCAGATGAAACAGAAATTTTGCGGATTGGTCAATCCGTTCCCGAGATATGGCAGTTTGGAGGTAAGGAACGCTTGAGAAACTCAAAATTTTCGCAGTTCTGATGCTCGAAACGAATAACTAGAACGGCCTAGGGGAAAAGTATGCATACCGTTGTAATCGGGCTAGTTTCTACTTTCAGATGCAACAGAAATTTTGCGAATTGGTCAATCCGTTCGCGAGATATGGCAGTTTGGAAGTATGAAACACTGGAGAAACACAAAATTTTCGCAGTTCTGATGCTCGAAACGAATAACTAGAGCGGCCTAGGGGAAAAGTACGCATACCGTTGTAATCGGGCGAGTTTCTACTTTCAGATGCATCAGAAATTTGGCGGATTGGTCAATCCGTTCGCGAGATATGGCAGTTTGGAAGTAAGAAACGCTAGAAAAACTCAAAATTTTCGCAGTTCTGATGCTCGAAACGATTAACTAGAACGGCCTAGGGGAAAAGTACGCATACCGTTGTAATCGGGCGAGTTTCTACTTTCAGATGCAACAGAAATTTTGCGGATTGGTCAATCCGTTCGCGAGATATGGCAGTTTGGAGGTAAGAAACGCTTGAGAAACTCAAAATTTTCGCAGTTCTGATGCTCGACAAGCATAACTAGAACGGTCTAGGGGAAAAGTACGCATACCGTTTTAATCGGGCGACTTTCTACTTTCAGATGCAACAGAAATTTTGGGGATTGGTCAATCCGTTCTCGAGATATGGCAGTTTGGAGGCAAGCAACGCTTGAGAAACCCAAAATTTTCGCAGTTCTCATGCTCGAAACGAATAACTACAACGGCTTAGGGGAAAAGTACGCATACCGTTGTAATCGGGCGAGTTTCTACTTTCAGATGCAACAGAAATTTTGCGGATTGGTCAATCCGTTCGCGAGATATGGCAGTTTGGAGGTAAGAAACGCTTCAGAAACTCAAAATTTTCGCAGTTCTGACGCTCGACAAGCATAACTAGAACGGCCTAGGGGAAAAGTACGCATACCGTTGTAATCGGGCGACATTCTACTTTCAGATGCAAGAGAAATTTTGCGGATTGGTCAATCCGTTCGCGAGATATGGCAGTTTGCAGGTAAGAAACGCTCCAGAAACTCAAAATTTTCGCAGTTCTGATGCTCGAAACGAGTAACTAAAACGGACTAGGGGAAAAGTACGCATACAGTTGTAATCGGGCGAGTTTCTACTTTCAGATGCAACAGAAATTTTGCGGATTGGTCGATCCGTTCGCCAGATATGGCAGTTTGGAGGTAAGAAACGCTTGAGAAACTCAAAATTTTCGCAGTTCTGATGCTCGATACGAATAACTAGAACGGCCTAGGGCAAAAGTACGCATACCGTTGTAATCGGGCGAGTTTCTACTTTCAGATGCAACAGAAATTTTGCGGATTAGTCAATCCGTTCGCGAGATATGGCAGTTTGGAGGTAAGAAACGCTTGAGAAACTCAAATTTTCGCAGTTCTGATGCTCGACAAGCATAACTAGAACGGTCTAGGGGAAAAGTACGCATACCGTTGTAATCGGGCGACTTTCTACTTTCAGATGAAACAGAAATTTTGCGGATTGGTCAATCCGTTCCCGAGATATGGCAGTTTGGAGGTAAGGAACGCTTGAGAAACTCAAAATTTTCGCAATTCTGATGCTCGAAACGAATAACTAGAACGGCCTAGGGGAAAAGTATGCATACCGTTGTAATCGGGCTAGTTTCTACTTTCAGATGCAACAGAAATTTTGCGAATTGGTCAATCCGTTCGCGAGATATGGCAGTTTGGAAGTATGAAACACTGGAGAAACACAAAATTTTCGCAGTTCTGATGCTCGAAACGAATAACTAGAGCGGCCTAGGGGAAAAGTACGCATACCGTTGTAATCGGGCGAGTTTCTACTTTCAGATGCATCAGAAATTTGGCGGATTGGTCAATCCGTTCGCGAGATATGGCAGTTTGGAAGTAAGAAACGCTAGAAAAACTCAAAATTTTCGCAGTTCTGATGCTCGAAACGATTAACTAGAACGGCCTAGGGGAAAAGTACGCATACCGTTGTAATCGGGCGAGTTTCTACTTTCAGATGCAACAGAAATTTTGCGGATTGGTCAATCCGTTCGCGAGATATGGCAGTTTGGAGGTAAGAAACGCTTGAGAAACTCAAAATTTTCGCAGTTCTGATGCTCGACAAGCATAACTAGAACGGTCTAGGGGAAAAGTACGCATACCGTTGTAATCGGGCGACTTTCTACTTTCAGATGCAACAGAAATTTTGGGGATTGGTCAATCCGTTCTCGAGATATGGCAGTTTGGAGGCAAGCAACGCTTGAGAAACCCAAAATTTTCGCAGTTCTCATGCTCGAAACGAATAACTACAACGGCTTAGGGGAAAAGTACGCATACCGTTGTAATCGGGCGAGTTTCTACTTTCAGATGCAACAGAAATTTTGCGGATTGGTCAATCCGTTCGCGAGATATGGCAGTTTGGAGGTAAGAAACGCTTCAGAAACTCAAAATTTTCGCAGTTCTGACGCTCGACAAGCATAACTAGAACGGCCTAGGGGAAAAGTACGCATACCGTTGTAATCGGGCGACATTCTACTTTCAGATGCAAGAGAAATTTTGCGGATTGGTCAATCCGTTCGCGAGATATGGCAGTTTGCAGGTAAGAAACGCTCCAGAAACTCAAAATTTTCGCAGTTCTGATGCTCGAAACGAATAACTAAGACGGACTAGGGGAAAAGTACGCATACAGTTGTAATCGGGCGAGTTTCTACTTTCAGATGCAACAGAAATTTTGCGGATTGGTCGATCCGTTCGCCAGATATGGCAGTTTGGAGGTAAGAAACGCTTGAGAAACTCAAAATTTTCGCAGTTCTGATGCTCGATACGAATAACTAGAACGGCCTAGGGCAAAAGTACGCATACCGTTGTAATCGGGCGAGTTTCTACTTTCAGATGCAACAGAAATTTTGCGGATTAGTCAATCCGTTCGCGAGATATGGCAGTTTGGAGGTAAGAAACGCTTGAGAAACTCAAATTTTCGCAGTTCTGATGCTCGACAAGCATAACTAGAACGGTCTAGGGGAAAAGTACACATACCGTTGTAATCGGGCGACATTCTACTTTCAGATGCAACAGAAATTTTGCGGATTGGTCAATCCGTTCGCGAGATATGGCAGTTTGGAGGTAAGCAACGCTTGAGAAACCCAAAATTTTCGCAGTTCTCATGCTCGAAACGAATAACTACAACGGCCTAGGGGAAAAGTACGCATACCGTTGTAATCGGGCGAGTTTCTACTTTCAGATGCAACAGAAATTTTGCGGATTGGTCAATCCGTTCGCGAGATATGGCAGTTTGGAGGTAAGAAACGCTTGAGAAACTCAAAATTTTCGCAGTTCTGATGCTCGACAAGCATAACTAGAACGGCCTAGGGGAAAAGTACGCATACCGTTGTAATCGGGCGAGTTTCTACTTTCAGATGCAACAGAAATTTTGCGGATTGGTCAATCCGTTCGCGAGATATGGCAGTTTGGAAGTATGAAACACTTGAGAAACACAAAATTTTCGCAGTTCTGATGCTCGAAACGTATAACTAGAACGGCCTAGGGGAAAGGTACGCATACCGTTGTAATCGGGCTAGTTTAATCTTTCAGATGCAACAGAAGTTTTGCGGATTGGTCAATCCGTTCGCGAGATATGGCAGTTTGGAGGTAAGAAACGCTCCAGAAACTCAAAATTTTCGCAGTTCTGATGCTCGAAACGAATAACTAGAACGGACTAGGGGAAAAGTACGCATACAGTTGTAATCGGGCGAGTTTCTACTTTCAGATGCAACAGAAATTTTGCGGATTGGTCAATCCGTTCGCCAGATATGGCAGTTTGGAGGTAAGAAACGCTTGAGAAACTCAAAATTTTCGCAGTTCTGATGCTCGACAAGCATAACGAGAACGGTCTAGGGGAAAAGTACGCATTCCGTTGTAATCGGGCGAGTTTCTACTTTCAGATGCTACAGAAATTTTGCGGATTGGTCAATCCGTTCGCGAGATATGGCAGTTTGGAAGTATGAAACACTTGAGAAACACAAAATTTTCGCAGTTCTGATGCTCGAAACGTATAACTAGAACGGCCTAGGGGAAAGGTACGCATACCGTTGTAATCGGGCTAGTTTCTACTTTCAGATGCAACAGAAATTTTGCGGATTAGTCAATCCGTTCGCGAGATATGACAGTTTGGAGGTAAGAAACGCTTGAGAAACCCAAAATTTTCGCAGATCTGATGCTCGACAAGCATAACTAGAACGGTCTAGGGGAAAAGTACGCATACCGTTGTAATCGGGCGACTTTCTACTTTCAGATGCAACAGAAATTTTGCGGATTGGTCAATCCGTTCGCGAGATATGGCAGTTTGGAGGTAAGAAACGCTCCGGAAACTCAAAATTTTCGCAGTTCTGATGCTCGAAACGAATAACTAGAACGGACTAGGGGAAAAGTACGCATACAGTTGTAATCGGGCGAGTTTCTACTTTCAGATGCAACAGAAATTTTGCGGATTGGTCAATCCGTTCGCCAGATATGGCAGTTTGGAGGTAAGAAACGCTTGAGAAACTCAAAATTTTCGCAGTTCTGATGCTCGAAACGAATAACTAGAACGGCCTAGGGCAAAAGTACGCATACCGTTGTAATCGGGCGAGTTTCTACTTTCAGATGCAACAGATATTTCGCGGATTAGTCAATCCGTTCGCGAGATATGGCAGTTTGGATGTAAGAAACGCTTGAGAAACTCAAAATTTTCGCAGTTCTGATGCTCGACAAGCATAACGAGAACGGTCTAGGGGAAAAGTACGCATTCCGTTGTAATCGGGCGACTTTCTACTTTCAGATGAAACAGAAATTTTGCGGATTGGTCAATCCGTTCCCGAGATATGGCAGTTTGGAGGTAAGGAACGCTTGAGAAACTCAAAATTTTCGCAGTTCTGATGCTCGAAGCGAATAACTAGAACTGCCTAGGGGAAAAGTATGCATACCGTTGTAATCGGGCGAGTTTCTACTTTCAGATGCAACAGAAATTTTGCGGATTGGTCAATCCGTTCGCGAGATATGGCAGTTTGGAAGTATGAAACACTTGAGAAACACAAAATTCTCGCAGTTCTGATGCTCGAAACGAATAACTAGAGCGGCCTAGGGGAAAAGTACGCATACCGTTGTAATCGGGCGAGTTTCTACTTTCAGATGCATCAGAAATTTGGCGGATTGGTCAATCCGTTCGCGAGATATGGCAGTTTGGAAGTAAGAAACGCTAGAGAAACTCAAAATTTTCGCAGTTCTGATGCTCGAAACGATTAACTAGAACGGCCTAGAGGAAAAGTACGCATACCGTTGTAATCGGGCGAGTTTCTACTTTCAGATGCTACAGAAATTTTGCGGATTGGTCAATCCGTTCGCGAGATATGGCAGTTTGGAGGTAAGAATCGCTTGAGAAACTCAACATTTTCGCAGTTCTGATGCTCGAAACGAATAACTAGAGCGGCCTAGGGGAAAAGTACGCATTCCGTTGTAATCGGGCGAGTTTCTACTTTCAGATGCAACAGAAATTTGGCGAATTGGTCAATCCGTTCGCGAGATATGGCAGTTTGTAGGTAAGAAACGCTTGAGAAACTCAACATTTTCGCAGTTCTGATGCTCGAAACGAATAACTAGAGCGGCCTAGGGGAAAAGTACGCATTCCGTTGTAATCGGGCGAGTTTCTACTTTCAGATGCAACAGAAATTTTGCGGATTGGTCAATCCGTTCGCGAGATATGGCAGTTTGGAGGTAAGAATCGCTTGAGAAACTCAAAATTTTCGCAGTTCTGATGCTCGAAACGAATAACTAGAACGGACTAGGGCAAAAGTACGCATACCGTTGTAATCGGGCGAGATTCTACTTTCAGATGCAACAGAAATTTTGCGGATTGGTCAATCCGTTCGCCAGATATGGCAGTTTGGAGGTAAGAAACGCTTGAGAAACTCAAAATTTTCGCAGTTCTGATGCTCGAAACGAATAACTAGAACGGCCTAGGGGAAAAGTACGCATACCGTTGTAATCGGGCGAGTTTCTACTTTCAGATGCAACAGAAATTTTGCGGATCAGTCAATCCGTTCGCGAGATATGGCAGTTTGGAGGTAAGAAACGCTTGAGAAACTCAAAATTTTCGCAGTTCTGATGCTCGACAAGCATAACTAGAACGGTTTAGGGGAAAAGTACGCATACCGTTGTAATCGGGCGAGTTTCTACTTTCAGATGCAACAGAAATTTGGCGAATTGGTCAATCCGTTCGCGAGATATGGCAGTTTGTAGGTAAGAAACGCTTGAGAAACTCAACATTTTCGCAGTTCTGATGCTCGAAACGAATAACTAGAGCGGCCTAGGGGAAAAGTACGCATTCCGTTGTAATCGGGCGAGTTTCTACTTTCAGATGCAACAGAAATTTTGCGGATTGGTCAATCCGTTCGCGAGATATGGCAGTTTGGAGGTAAGAATCGCTTGAGAAACTCAAAATTTTCGCAGTTCTGATGCTCGAAACGAATAACTAGAACGGACTAGGGCAAAAGTACGCATACCGTTGTAATCGGGCGAGATTCTACTTTCAGATGCAACAGAAATTTTGCGGATTGGTCAATCCGTTCGCCAGATATGGCAGTTTGGATGTAAGAAACGCTTGAGAAACTCAAAATTTTCGCAGTTCTGATGCTCGACAAGCATAACTAGAACGGTTTAGGGGAAAAGTACGCATACCGTTGTAATCGGGCGAGTTTCTACTTTCAGATGCAACAGAAATTTTGCGGATTGGTCAATCCGTTCGCGAGATATGGCAGTTTGTAGGTAAGAAACGCTTGAGAAACTCAACATTTTCGCAGTTCTGATGCTCGAAACGAATAACTAGAGCGGCCTAGGGGAAAAGTACGCATTCCGTTGTAATCGGGCGAGTTTCTACTTTCAGATGCAACAGAAATTTTGCGGATTGGTCAATCCGTTCGCGAGATATGGCAGTTTGGAGGTAAGAATCGCTTGAGAAACTCAAAATTTTCGCAGTTCTGATGCTCGAAACGAGTAACTAGAACGGACTAGGGGAAAAGTACGCATATCGTTGTAATCGGGCGAGTTTCTACTTTCAGATGCAACAGAAATTTTGCGGATTGGTCAATCCGTTCGCCAGATATGGCAGTTTGGAGGTAAGAAACTCTTGAGAAACTCAAAATTTTCGCAGTTCTGACGCTCGGCAAGCATAACTAGAACGGTTTAGGGGAAAAGTACGCATACCGTTGTAATCGGGCGAGTTTCTACTTTCAGATGCAACAGAAATTTTGCGGATTGGTCAATCCGTTCGCGAGATATGGCAGATTGGAGGTATGAAACGCTTGAGAAACTCAAAATTTTCGCAGTTCTGATGCTCGACAAGCATAACTAGAACGGTCTAGGGGAAAAGTACGCATACCGTTGTAATCGGGCGAGTTTCTACTCTCAGATGCAACAGAAATTTGGCGAATTGGTCAATCCGTTCGCGAGATATGGCAGTTTGTAGGTAAGAAACGCTTGAGAAACTCAAAATTTTCGCAGTTCTGATGCTCGAAACGAATAACTAGAACGGCCTAGGGGAAAAGTACGCATACCGTTGTAATCGGGCGAGTTTCTACTTTCAGATGCAACAAACATTTTGCGGATTAGTCAATCCGTTCGCGAGATATGGCAGTTTGGAGGTAAGAAACGCTTGAGAAACTCAAAATTTTCGCAGTTCTGATGCTCGACAAGCATAACTAGAACGGTTTAGGGGAAAAGTACGCATACCGTTGTAATCGGGCGAGTTTCTACTTTCAGATGCAACAGAAATTTTGCGGATTGGTCAATCCGTTCGCGAGATATGGCAGTTTGTAGGTAAGAAACGCTTGAGAAACTCAACATTTTCGCAGTTCTGATGCTCGAAACGAATAACTAGAACGGCCTAGGGGAAAAGTACGCATTGCGTTGTAATCGGGCGAGTTTCTACTTTCAGATGCAACAGAAATTTTGCGGATTGGTCAATCCGTTCGCGAGATATGGCAGTTTGGAGGTAAGAATCGCTTGAGAAACTCAAAATTTTCGCAGTTCTGATGCTCGAAACGAGTAACTAGAACGGACTAGGGGAAAAGTACGCATATCGTTGTAATCGGGCGAGTTTCTACTTTCAGATGCAACAGAAATTTTGCGGATTGGTCAATCCGTTCGCCAGATATGGCAGTTTGGAGGTAAGAAACGCTTGAGAAACTCAAAATTTTCGCAGTTCTGATGCTCGAAACGAATAACTAGAACGACCTAGGGGAAAAGTACGCATACCGTTGTAATCGGGCGAGTTTCTACTTTCAGATGAATCAGAAATTTGGCGGATTGGTCAATCCGTTCGCGAGATATGGCAGTTTGGAAGTAAGAAACGCTAGAGAAACTCAAAATTTTCGCAGTTCTGATGCTCGAAACGATTAACTAGAACGGCCTAGGGGAAAAGTACGCATACCGTTGTAATCGGGCGAGTTTCTACTTTCAGATGCAGCAGAAATTTTGCGGATTGGTCAATCCGTTCGCGAGATATGGCAGTTTGGAGGTAAGAAACGCTCCAGAAACTCAAAATTTTCGCAGTTCTGATGCTCGAAACGAATAACTAGAACGGTTTAGGGGAAAAGTACGCATACCGTTGTAATCGGGCGAGTTTCTACTTTCAGATGCAACAGAAATTTTGCGGATTGGTCAATCCGTTCGCGAGATATGGCAGTTTGTAGGTAAGAAACGCTTGAGAAACTCAACGTTTTCGCAGTTCTGATGCTCGAAACGAATAACTAGAACGGCCTAGGGGAAAAGTACGCATTGCGTTGTAATCGGGCGAGTTTCTACTTTCAGATGCAACAGAAATTTTGCGGATTGGTCAATCCGTTCGCGAGATATGGCAGTTTGGAGGTAAGAAACGCTCCGGAAACTCAAAATTTTCGCAGTTCTGATGCTCGAAACGAATAACTAGAACGGTTTAGGGGAAAAGTACGCATACCGTTGTAATCGGGCGAGTTTCTACTTTCAGATGCAACAGATATTTCGCGGATTAGTCAATCCGTTCGCGAGATATGGCAGTTTGGATGTAAGAAACGCTTGAGAAACTCAAAATTTTCGCAGTTCTGATGCTCGACAAGCATAACGAGAACGGTCTAGGGGAAAAGTACGCATTCCGTTGTAATCGGGCGACTTTCTACTTTCAGATGAAACAGAAATTTTGCGGATTGGTCAATCCGTTCCCGAGATATGGCAGTTTGGAGGTAAGGAACGCTTGAGAAACTCAAAATTTTCGCAGTTCTGATGCTCGAAGCGAATAACTAGAACTGCCTAGGGGAAAAGTATGCATACCGTTGTAATCGGGCGAGTTTCTACTTTCAGATGCAACAGAAATTTTGCGGATTGGTCAATCCGTTCGCGAGATATGGCAGTTTGGAAGTATGAAACACTTGAGAAACACAAAATTCTCGCAGTTCTGATGCTCGAAACGAATAACTAGAGCGGCCTAGGGGAAAAGTACGCATACCGTTGTAATCGGGCGAGTTTCTACTTTCAGATGCATCAGAAATTTGGCGGATTGGTCAATCCGTTCGCGAGATATGGCAGTTTGGAAGTAAGAAACGCTAGAGAAACTCAAAATTTTCGCAGTTCTGATGCTCGAAACGATTAACTAGAACGGCCTAGAGGAAAAGTACGCATACCGTTGTAATCGGGCGAGTTTCTACTTTCAGATGCTACAGAAATTTTGCGGATTGGTCAATCCGTTCGCGAGATATGGCAGTTTGGAGGTAAGAAACGCTCCAGAAACTCAAAATTTTCGCAGTCCTGATGCTCGAAACGAATAACTAGAACGGACTAGGGGAAAAGTACGCATACAGTTGTAATCGGGCGAGTTTCTACTTTCAGATGCAACAGAAATTTTGCGGATTGGTCAATACGTTCGCGAGATATGGCAGTTTGGAGGTAAGAAACGCTTGACAAACTCAAAATTTTCGCAGTTCTGATGCTCGAAACGAATAACTAGAACGGACTAGGGGAAAAGTACGCATACCTTTGTAATCGGGCGAGTTTCTACTTTCAGATGCAACAGAAATTTTGCGGATTGGTCAATCCGTTAGCGAGATATGGCAGATTGGAGGTAAGAAACGCTTGAGAAACTCAAAATTTTCGCAGTTCTGATGCTCGACAAGCATAACTAGAACGGTCTAGGGGAAAAGTACGCATACCGTTGTAATCGGGCGAGTTTCTACTTTCAGATGCAACAGAAATTTGGCGAATTGGTCAATCCGTTCGCGAGATATGGCAGTTTGTAGGTAAGAAACGCTTGAGAAACTCAACATTTTCGCAGTTCTGATGCTCGAAACGAATAACTAGAGCGGCCTAGGGGAAAAGTACGCATTCCGTTGTAATCGGGCGAGTTTCTACTTTCAGATGCAACAGAAATTTTGCGGATTGGTCAATCCGTTCGCGAGATATGGCAGTTTGGAGGTAAGAATCGCTTGAGAAACTCAAAATTTTCGCAGTTCTGATACTCGAAACGAATAACTAGAACGGACTAGGGCAAAAGTACGCATACCGTTGTAATCGGGCGAGATTCTACTTTCAGATGCAACAGAAATTTTGCGGATTGGTCAATCCGTTCGCCAGATATGGCAGTTTGGAGGTAAGAAACGCTTGAGAAACTCAAAATTTTCGCAGTTCTGATGCTCGAAACGAATAACTAGAACGGCCTAGGGGAAAAGTACGCATACCGTTGTAATCGGGCGAGTTTCTACTTTCAGATGCAACAGATATTTCGCGGATTAGTCAATCCGTTCGCGAGATATGGCAGTTTGGATGTAAGAAACGCTTGAGAAACTCAAAATTTTCGCAGTTCTGATGCTCGACAAGCATAACGAGAACGGTCTAGGGGAAAAGTACGCATTCCGTTGTAATCGGGCGACTTTCTACTTTCAGATGAAACAGAAATTTTGCGGATTGGTCAATCCGTTCCCGAGATATGGCAGTTTGGAGGTAAGGAACGCTTGAGAAACTCAAAATTTTCGCAGTTCTGATGCTCGAAGCGAATAACTAGAACTGCCTAGGGGAAAAGTATGCATACCGTTGTAATCGGGCGAGTTTCTACTTTCAGATGCAACAGAAATTTTGCGGATTGGTCAATCCGTTCGCGAGATATGGCAGTTTGGAAGTATGAAACACTTGAGAAACACAAAATTCTCGCAGTTCTGATGCTCGAAACGAATAACTAGAGCGGCCTAGGGGAAAAGTACGCATACCGTTGTAATCGGGCGAGTTTCTACTTTCAGATGCATCAGAAATTTGGCGGATTGGTCAATCCGTTCGCGAGATATGGCAGTTTGGAAGTAAGAAACGCTAGAGAAACTCAAAATTTTCGCAGTTCTGATGCTCGAAACGATTAACTAGAACGGCCTAGAGGAAAAGTACGCATACCGTTGTAATCGGGCGAGTTTCTACTTTCAGATGCTACAGAAATTTTGCGGATTGGTCAATCCGTTCGCGAGATATGGCAGTTTGGAGGTAAGAAACGCTCCAGAAACTCAAAATTTTCGCAGTCCTGATGCTCGAAACGAATAACTAGAACGGACTAGGGGAAAAGTACGCATACAGTTGTAATCGGGCGAGTTTCTACTTTCAGATGCAACAGAAATTTTGCGGATTGGTCAATACGTTCGCGAGATATGGCAGTTTGGAAGTAAGAAACGCTTGACAAACTCAAAATTTTCGCAGTTCTGATGCTCGAAACGAATAACTAGAACGGACTAGGGGAAAAGTACGCATACCTTTGTAATCGGGCGAGTTTCTACTTTCAGATGCAACAGAAATTTTGCGGATTGGTCAATCCGTTAGCGAGATATGGCAGATTGGAGGTAAGAAACGCTTGAGAAACTCAAAATTTTCGCAGTTCTGATGCTCGACAAGCATAACTAGAACGGTCTAGGGGAAAAGTACGCATACCGTTGTAATCGGGCGAGTTTCTACTTTCAGATGCAACAGAAATTTGGCGAATTGGTCAATCCGTTCGCGAGATATGGCAGTTTGTAGGTAAGAAACGCTTGAGAAACTCAACATTTTCGCAGTTCTGATGCTCGAAACGAATAACTAGAGCGGCCTAGGGGAAAAGTACGCATTCCGTTGTAATCGGGCGAGTTTCTACTTTCAGATGCAACAGAAATTTTGCGGATTGGTCAATCCGTTCGCGAGATATGGCAGTTTGGAGGTAAGAATCGCTTGAGAAACTCAAAATTTTCGCAGTTCTGATACTCGAAACGAATAACTAGAACGGACTAGGGCAAAAGTACGCATACCGTTGTAATCGGGCGAGATTCTACTTTCAGATGCAACAGAAATTTTGCGGATTGGTCAATCCGTTCGCCAGATATGGCAGTTTGGAGGTAAGAAACGCTTGAGAAACTCAAAATTTTCGCAGTTCTGATGCTCGAAACGAATAACTAGAACGGCCCAGGGGAAAAGTACGCATACCGTTGTAATCGGGCGAGTTTCTACTTTCAGATGCAACAGAAATTTTGCGGATTGGTCAATCCGTTCGCCAGATATGGCAGTTTGGAGGTAAGAAACGCTTGAGAAACTCAAAATTTTCGCAGTTCTGATGCTCGAAACGAATAACTAGAACGGCCTAGGGGAAAAGTACGCATACCGTTGTAATCGGGCGAGTTTCTACTTTCAGATGCAACAGAAATTTTGCGGATCAGTCAATCCGTTCGCGAGATATGGCAGTTTGGAGGTAAGAAACGCTTGAGAAACTCAAAATTTTCGCAGTTCTGATGCTCGACAAGCATAACTAGAACGGTTTAGGGGAAAAGTACGCATACCGTTGTAATCGGGCGAGTTTCTACTTTCAGATGCAACAGAAATTTGGCGAATTGGTCAATCCGTTCGCGAGATATGGCAGTTTGTAGGTAAGAAACGCTTGAGAAACTCAACATTTTCGCAGTTCTGATGCTCGAAACGAATAACTAGAGCGGCCTAGGGGAAAAGTACGCATTCCGTTGTAATCGGGCGAGTTTCTACTTTCAGATGCAACAGAAATTTTGCGGATTGGTCAATCCGTTCGCGAGATAAGGCAGTTTGGAGGTAAGAATCGCTTGAGAAACTCAAAATTTTCGCAGTTCTGATGCTCGAAACGAATAACTAGAACGGACTAGGGCAAAAGTACGCATACCGTTGTAATCGGGCGAGATTCTACTTTCAGATGCAACAGAAATTTTGCGGATTGGTCAATCCGTTCGCCAGATATGGCAGTTTGGATGTAAGAAACGCTTGAGAAACTCAAAATTTTCGCAGTTCTGATGCTCGACAAGCATAACTAGAACGGTTTAGGGGAAAAGTACGCATACCGTTGTAATCGGGCGAGTTTCTACTTTCAGATGCAACAGAAATTTTGCGGATTGGTCAATCCGTTCGCGAGATATGGCAGTTTGTAGGTAAGAAACGCTTGAGAAACTCAACATTTTCGCAGTTCTGATGCTCGAAACGAATAACTAGAGCGGCCTAGGGGAAAAGTACGCATTCCGTTGTAATCGGGCGAGTTTCTACTTTCAGATGCAACAGAAATTTTGCGGATTGGTCAATCCGTTCGCGAGATATGGCAGTTTGGAGGTAAGAATCGCTTGAGAAACTCAAAATTTTCGCAGTTCTGATGCTCGAAACGAGTAACTAGAACGGACTAGGGGAAAAGTACGCATATCGTTGTAATCGGGCGAGTTTCTACTTTCAGATGCAACAGAAATTTTGCGGATTGGTCAATCCGTTCGCGAGATATGGCAGATTGGAGGTATGAAACGCTTGAGAAACTCAAAATTTTCGCAGTTCTGATGCTCGACAAGCATAACTAGAACGGTCTAGGGGAAAAGTACGCATACCGTTGTAATCGGGCGAGTTTCTACTCTCAGATGCAACAGAAATTTGGCGAATTGGTCAATCCGTTCGCGAGATATGGCAGTTTGTAGGTAAGAAACGCTTGAGAAACTCAACATTTTCGCAGTTCTGATGCTCGAAACGAATAACTAGAGCGGTCTAGGGGAAAAGTACGCATTCCGTTGTAATCGGGCGAGTTTCTCCTTTAGATGCAACAGAAATTTTGCGGATTGGTCAATCCGTTCGCGAGATATGGCAGTTTGGAGGTAAGAATCGCTTGAGAAACTCAAAATTTTCGCAGTTCTGATGCTCGAAACGAATAACTAGAACGGACTAGGGGAAAAGTACGCATACCGTTGTAATCGGGCGAGATTCTACTTTCATATGCAACAGAAATTTTGAGGATTGGTCAATCCGTTCGCGAGATATGGCAGTTTGGAGGTAAGAAACGCTTGAGAAACTCAAAATTTTCGCAGTTCTGATGCTCGAAACGAATAACTAGAACGGCCTAGGGGAAAAGTACGCATACCGTTGTAATCGGGCGAGTTTCTACTTTCAGATGCAACAAACATTTTGCGGATTAGTCAATCCGTTCGCGAGATATGGCAGTTTGGAGGTAAGAAACGCTTGAGAAACTCAAAATTTTCGCAGTTCTGATGCTCGACAAGCATAACTAGAACGGTTTAGGGGAAAAGTACGCATACCGTTGTAATCGGGCGAGTTTCTACTTTCAGATGCAACAGAAATTTTGCGGATTGGTCAATCCGTTCGCGAGATATGGCAGTTTGTAGGTAAGAAACGCTTGAGAAACTCAACATTTTCGCAGTTCTGATGCTCGAAACGAATAACTAGAACGGCCTAGGGGAAAAGTACGCATTGCGTTGTAATCGGGCGAGTTTCTACTTTCAGATGCAACAGAAATTTTGCGGATTGGTCAATCCGTTCGCGAGATATGGCAGTTTGGAGGTAAGAATCGCTTGAGAAACTCAAAATTTTCGCAGTTCTGATGCTCGAAACGAGTAACTAGAACGGACTAGGGGAAAAGTACGCATATCGTTGTAATCGGGCGAGTTTCTACTTTCAGATGCAACAGAAATTTTGCGGATTGGTCAATCCGTTCGCCAGATATGGCAGTTTGGAGGTAAGAAACGCTTGAGAAACTCAAAATTTTCGCAGTTCTGATGCTCGAAACGAATAACTAGAACGACCTAGGGGAAAAGTACGCATACCGTTGTAATCGGGCGAGTTTCTACTTTCAGATGAATCAGAAATTTGGCGGATTGGTCAATCCGTTCGCGAGATATGGCAGTTTGGAAGTAAGAAACGCTAGAGAAACTCAAAATTTTCGCAGTTCTGATGCTCGAAACGATTAACTAGAACGGCCAAGGGGAAAAGTACGCATACCGTTGTAATCGGGCGAGTTTCTACTTTCAGATGCAGCAGAAATTTTGCGGATTGGTCAATCCGTTCGCGAGATATGGCAGTTTGGAGGTAAGAAACGCTCCAGAAACTCAAAATTTTCGCAGTTCTGATGCTCGAAACGAATAACTAGAACGGTTTAGGGGAAAAGTACGCATACCGTTGTAATCGGGCGAGTTTCTACTTTCAGATGCAACAGAAATTTTGAGGATTGGTCAATCCGTTCGCGAGATATGGCAGTTTGTAGGTAAGAAACGCTTGAGAAACTCAACGTTTTCGCAGTTCTGATGCTCGAAACGAATAACTAGAACGGCCTAGGGGAAAAGTACGCATTGCGTTGTAATCGGGCGAGTTTCTACTTTCAGATGCAACAGAAATTTTGCGGATTGGTCAATCCGTTCGCGAGATATGGCAGTTTGGAGGTAAGAATCGCTTGAGAAACTCAAAATTTTCGCAGTTCTGATGCTCGAAACGAGTAACTAGAACGGACTAGGGGAAAAGTACGCATATCGTTGTAATCGGGCGAGTTTCTACTTTCAGATGCAACAGAAATTTTGCGGATTGGTCAATCCGTTCGCCAGATATGGCAGTTTGGAGGTAAGAAACGCTTGAGAAACTCAAAATTTTCGCAGTTCTGATGCTCGAAACGAATAACTAGAACGACCTAGGGGAAAAGTACGCATACCGTTGTAATCGGGCGAGTTTCTACTTTCAGATGCATCAGAAATTTGGCGGATTGGTCAATCCGTTCGCGAGATATGGCAGTTTGGAAGTAAGAAACGCTAGAGAAACTCAAAATTTTCGCAGTTCTGATGCTCGAAACGATTAACTAGAACGGCCTAGGGGAGAAGTACGCATACCGTTGTAATCGGGCGAGTTTCTACTTTCAGATGCAGCAGAAATTTTGCGGATTGGTCAATCCGTTCGCGAGATATGGCAGTTTGGAGGTAAGAAACGCTCCAGAAACTCAAAATTTTCGCAGTTCTGATGCTCGAAACGAATAACTAGAACGGACTAGGGGAAAAGTACGCATACAGTTGTAATCGGGCGAGTTTCTACTTTCAGATGCAACAGAAATTTTGCGGATTGGTCAATCCGTTCGCGAGATATGGCGGTTTGGAGGTAAGAAACGCTTGAGAAACTCAAAATTTTCGCAGTTCTGATGCTCGACAAGCATAACGAGAACGGTCTAGGGGAAAAGTACGCATACCGTTGTAATCGGGCGACTTTCTACTTTCAGATGAAACAGAAATTTTGCGGATTGGTCAATCCGTTCGCGAGATATGGCAGTTTGGAGGTAAGAAACGCTTGAGAAACTCAAAATTTTCGCAGTTCTGATGCTCGAAACGAATAACTAGAACGACCTAGGGGAAAAGTACGCATACCGTTGTAATCGGGCGAGTTTCTACTTTCAGATGAATCAGAAATTTGGCGGATTGGTCAATCCGTTCGCGAGACATGGCAGTTTGGAAGTAAGAAACGCTAGAGAAACTCAAAATTTTCGCAGTTCTGATGCTCGAAACGATTAACTAGAACGGCCTAGGGGAAAAGTACGCATACCGTTGTAATCGGGCGAGTTTCTACTTTCAGATGCAGCAGAAATTTTGCGGATTGGTCAATCCGTTCGCGAGATATGGCAGTTTGGAGGTAAGAAACGCTCCAGAAACTCAAAATTTTCGCAGTTCTGATGCTCGAAACGAATAACTAGAACGGACTAGGGGAAAAGTACGCATATCGTTGTAATCGGGCGAGTTTCTACTTTCAGATGCAACAGAAATTTTGCGGTTTGGTCAATCCGTTCGCCAGATATGGCAGTTTGGACGTAAGAAACGCTTGAGAAAATCAAAATTTTCGCAGTTCTGATGCTCGAAACGAATAACTAGAACGGCCTAGGGGAAAGGTACGCATACCGTTGTAATCGGGCGAGTTTCTACTTCCAGATGCAACAGAAATTTTGCGGATTGGTCAATGCGTTCGCGAGATATGGCGGTTTGGAGGTAAGAAACGCTTGAGAAACTCAAAATTTTCGCAGTTCTGATGCTCGACAAGCATAACGAGAACGGTCTAGGGGAAAAGTACGCATACCGTTGTAATCGGGCGACTTTCTACTTTCAGATGAAACAGAAATTTTGCGGATTGGTCAATCCGTTCGCGAGATATGGCAGTTTGGAGGTAAGAAACGCTCCAGAAACTCAAAATTTTCGCAGTTCTGATGCTCGAAACGAATAACTAGAACGGACTAGGGGAAAAGTACGCATACAGTTGTAATCGGGCGAGTTTCTACTTTCAGATGCAACAGAAATTTTGCGGATTGGTCAATCCGTTCGCCAGATATGGCAGTTTGGAGGTAAGAAACGCTTGAGAAACTCAAAATTTTCGCAGTTCTGATGCTCGATACGAATAACTAGAACGGCCTAGGGGAAAAGTACGCATACCGTTGTAATCGGGCGAGTTTCTACTTTCAGATGCAACAGAAATTTCGCGGATTAGTCAATCCGTTCGCGAGATATGGCAGTTTGGATGTAAGAAACGCTTGAGAAACTCAAAATTTTCGCAGTTCTGATGCTCGACAACCATAACGAGAACGGTCTAGGGGAAAAGTACGCATACCGTTGTAATCGGGCGACTTTCTACTTTCAGATGAAACAGAAATTTTGCGGATTGGTCAATCCGTTCCCGAGATATGGCAGTTTGGAGGTAAGGAACGCTTGAGAAACTCAAAATTTTCGCAGTTCTGATGCTCGAAACGAATAACTAGAACGGCCTAGGGGAAAAGTATGCATACCGTTGTAATCGGGCGAGTTTCTACTTTCAGATGCAACAGAAATTTTGCGGATTGGTCAATCCGTTCGCGAGATATGGCAGTTTGGAAGTATGAAACACTGGAGAAACACAAAATTTTCGCAGTTCTGATGCTCGAAACGAATAACTAGAGCGGCCTAGGGGAAAAGTACGCATACCGTTGTAATCGGGCGAGTTTCTACTTTCAGATGCATCAGAAATTTGGCGGATTGGTCAATCCGTTCGCGAGATATGGCAGTTTGGAAGTAAGAAACGCTAGAAAAACTCAAAATTTTCGCAGTTCTGATGCTCGAAACGATTAACTAGAACGGCCTAGGGGAAAAGTACGCATACCGTTGTAATCGGGCGAGTTTCTACTTTCAGATGCAACAGAAATTTTGCGGATTGGTCAATCCGTTCGCGAGATATGGCAGTTTGGAGGTAAGAAACGCTTGAGAAACTCAAAATTTTCGCAGATCTGATGCTCGACAAGCATAAATAGAACGGTCTAGGGGAAAAGTACGCATACCGTTGTAATCGGGCGACTTTCTACTTTCAGATGCAGCAGAAATTTTGGGGATTGGTCAATCCGTTCGCGAGATATGGCAGTTTGGAGGCAAGCAACGCTTGAGAAACCCAAAATTTTCGCTGTTCTCATGCTCGAAACGAATAACTACAACGGCCTAGGGGAAAAGTACGCATACCGTTGTAATCGGGCGAGTTTCTACTTTCAGATGCAACAGAAATTTTGCGGATTGGTCAATCCGTTCGCGAGATATGGCAGTTTGGAGGTAAGAAACGCTTCAGAAACTCAAAATTTTCGCAGTTCTGACGCTCGACAAGCATAACTAGAACGGCCTAGGGGAAAAGTACGCATACCGTTGTAATCGGGCGACATTCTACTTTCAGATGCAAGAGAAATTTTGAGGATTGGTCAATCCGTTCGCGAGATATGGCAGTTTGCAGGTAAGAAACGCTCCAGAAACTCAAAATTTTCGCAGTTCTGATGCTCGAAACGAATAACTAGAACGGACTAGGGGAAAAGTACGCATACAGTTGTAATCGGGCGAGTTTCTACTTTCAGATGCAACAGAAATTTTGCGGATTGGTCGATCCGTTCGCCAGATATGGCAGTTTGGAGGTAAGAAACGCTTGAGAAACCCAAAATTTTCGCAGTTCTCATGCTCGAAACGAATAACTACAACGGCCTAGGGGAAAAGTACGCATACCGTTGTAATCGGGCGAGTTTCTACTTTCAGATGCAACAGAAATTTTGCGGATTGGTCAATCCGTTCGCGAGATATGGCAGTTTGGAAGTATGAAACACTTGAGAAACACAAAATTTTCGCAGTTCTGATGCTCGAAACGTATAACTAGAACGGCCTAGGGGAAAGGTACGCATACCGTTGTAATCGGGCTAGTTTCTACTTTCAGATGCAACAGAAGTTTTGCGGATTGGTCAATCCGTTCGCGAGATATGGCAGTTTGGAGGTAAGAAACGCTCCAGAAACTCAAAATTTTCGCAGTTCTGATGCTCGAAACGAATAACTAGAACGGACTAGGGGAAAAGTACGCATACAGTTGTAATCGGGCGAGTTTCTACTTTCAGATGCAACAGAAATTTTGCGGATTGGTCAATCCGTTCGCCAGATATGGCAGTTTGGAGGTAAGAAACGCTTGAGAAACTCAAAATTTTCGCAGTTCTGATGCTCGACAAGCATAACGAGAACGGTCTAGGGGAAAAGTACGCATTCCGTTGTTATCGGGCGAGTTTCTACTTTCAGATGCTACAGAAATTTTGCGGATTGGTCAATCCGTTCGCGAGATATGGCAGTTTGGAAGTATGAAACACTTGAGAAACACAAAATTTTCGCAGTTCTGATGCTCGAAACGTATAACTAGAACGGCCTAGGGGAAAGGTACGCATACCGTTGTAATCGGGCTAGTTTCTACTTTCAGATGCAACAGAAATTTTGCGGATTAGTCAATCCGTTCGCGAGATATGGCAGTTTGGAGGTAAGAAACGCTTGAGAAACCCAAAATTTTCGCAGATCTGATGCTCGACAAGCATAACTAGAACGGTCTAGGGGAAAAGTACGCATACCGTTGTAATCGGGCGACTTTCTACTTTCAGATGCAACAGAAATTTTGCGGATTGGTCAATCCGTTCGCGAGATATGGCAGTTTGGAGGTAAGAAACGCTCCAGAAACTCAAAATTTTCGCAGTTCTGATGCTCGAAACGAATAACTAGAACGGACTAGGGGAAAAGTACGCATACAGTTGTAATCGGGCGAGTTTCTACTTTCAGATGCAACAGAAATTTTGCGGATTGGTCAATCCGTTCGCCAGATATGGCAGTTTGGAGGTGAGAAACGCTTGAGAAACTCAAAATTTTCGCAGTTCTGATGCTCGAAACGAATAACTAGAACGGCCTAGGGCAAAAGTACGCATACCGTTGTAATCGGGCGAGTTTCTACTTTCAGATGCAACAGATATTTCGAGGATTAGTCAATCCGTTCGCGAGATATGGCAGTTTGGATGTAAGAAACGCTTGAGAAACTCAAAATTTTCGCAGTTCTGATGCTCGACAAGCATAACGAGAACGGTCTAGGGGAAAAGTACGCATTCCGTTGTAATCGGGCGACTTTCTACTTTCAGATGAAACAGAAATTTTGCGGATTGGTCAATCCGTTCCCGAGATATGGCAGTTTGGAGGTAAGGAACGCTTGAGAAACTCAAAATTTTCGCAGTTCTGATGCTCGAAGCGAATAACTAGAACTGCCTAGGGGAAAAGTATGCATACCGTTGTAATCGGGCGAGTTTCTACTTTCAGATGCAACAGAAATTTTGCGGATTGGTCAATCCGTTCGCGAGATATGGCAGTTTGGAAGTATGAAACACTTGAGAAACACAAAATTTTCGCAGTTCTGATGCTCGAAACGAATAACTAGAGCGGCCTAGGGGAAAAGTACGCATACCGTTGTAATCGGGCGAGTTTCTACTTTCAGATGCATCAGAAATTTGGCGGATTGGTCAATCCGTTCGCGAGATATGGCAGTTTGGAAGTAAGAAACGCTAGAGAAACTCAAAATTTTCGCAGTTCTGATGCTCGAAACGATTAACTAGAACGGCCTAGAGGAAAAGTACGCATACCGTTGTAATCGGGCGAGTTTCTACTTTCAGATGCTACAGAAATTTTGCGGATTGGTCAATCCGTTCGCGAGATATGGCAGTTTGGAGGTAAGAAACGCTCCAGAAACTCAAAATTTTCGCAGTCCTGATGCTCGAAACGAATAACTAGAACGGACTAGGGGAAAAGTACGCATACAGTTGTAATCGGGCGAGTTTCTACTTTCAGATGCAACAGAAATTTTGCGGATTGGTCAATACGTTCGCGAGATATGGCAGTTTGGAGGTAAGAAACGCTTGACAAACTCAAAATTTTCGCAGTTCTGATGCTCGAAACGAATAACTAGAACGGACTAGGGGAAAAGTACGCATACCGTTGTAATCGGGCGAGTTTCTACTTTCAGATGCAACAGAAATTTTGCGGATTGGTCAATCCGTTAGCGAGATATGGCAGATTGGAGGTAAGAAACGCTTGAGAAACTCAAAATTTTCGCAGTTCTGATGCTCGACAAGCATAACTAGAACGGTCTAGGGGAAAAGTACGCATACCGTTGTAATCGGGCGAGTTTCTACTTTCAGATGCAAAAGAAATTTGGCGAATTGGTCTATCCGTTCGCGAGATATGGCAGTTTGTAGGTAAGAAACGCTTGAGAAACTCAACATTTTCGCAGTTCTGATGCTCGAAACGAATAACTAGAGCGGCCTAGGGGAAAAGTACGCATTCCGTTGTAATCGGGCGAGTTTCTACTTTCAGATGCAACAGAAATTTTGCGGATTGGTCAATCCGTTCGCGAGATATGGCAGTTTGGAGGTAAGAATCGCTTGAGAAACTCAAAATTTTCGCAGTTCTGATGCTCGAAACGAATAACTAGAACGGACTAGGGCGAAAGTACGCATACCGTTGTAATCGGGCGAGATTCTACTTTCAGATGCAACAGAAATTTTGCGGATTGGTCAATCCGTTCGCCAGATATGGCAGTTTGGAGGTAAGAAACGCTTGAGAAACTCAAAATTTTCGCAGTTCTGATGCTCGAAACGAATAACTAGAACGGCCTAGGGGAAAAGTACGCATACCGTTGTAATCGGGCGAGTTTCTACTTTCAGATGCAACAGAAATTTTGCGGATCAGTCAATCCGTTCGCGAGATATGGCAGTTTGGAGGTAAGAAACGCTTGAGAAACTCAAAATTTTCGCAGTTCTGATGCTCGACAAGCATAACTAGAACGGTTTAGGGGAAAAGTACGCATACCGTTGTAATCGGGCGAGTTTCTACTTTCAGATGCAACAGAAATTTGGCGAATTGGTCAATCCGTTCGCGAGATATGGCAGTTTGTAGGTAAGAAACGCTTGAGAAACTCAACATTTTCGCAGTTCTGATGCTCGAAACGAATAACTAGAGCGGCCTAGGGGAAAAGTACGCATTCCTTTGTAATCGGGCGAGTTTCTACTTTCAGATGCAACAGAAATTTTGCGGATTGGTCAATCCGTTCGCGAGATATGGCAGTTTGGAGGTAAGAATCGCTTGAGAAACTCAAAATTTTCGCAGTTCTGATGCTCGAAACGAATAACTAGAACGGACTAGGGCAAAAGTACGCATACCGTTGTAATCGGGCGAGATTCTACTTTCAGATGCAACAGAAATTTTGCGGATTGGTCAATCCGTTCGCCAGATATGGCAGTTTGGATGTAAGAAACGCTTGAGAAACTCAAAATTTTCGCAGTTCTGATGCTCGACAAGCATAACTAGAACGGTTTAGGGGAAAAGTACGCATACCGTTGTAATCGGGCGACTTTCTACTTTCAGATGCAACAGAAATTTTGCGGATTGGTCAATCCGTTCGCGAGATATGGCAGTTTGTAGGTAAGAAACGCTTGAGAAACTCAACATTTTCGCAGTTCTGATGCTCGAAACGAATAACTAGAGCGGCCTAGGGGAAAAGTACGCATTCCGTTGTAATCGGGCGAGTTTCTACTTTCAGATGCAACAGAAATTTTGCGGATTGGTCAATCCGTTCGCGAGATATGGCAGTTTGGAGGTAAGAATCGCTTGAGAAACTCAAAATTTTCGCAGTTCTGATGCTCGAAACGAGTAACTAGAACGGACTAGGGGAAAAGTACGCATATCGTTGTAATCGGGCGAGTTTCTACTTTCAGATGCAACAGAAATTTTGCGGATTGGTCAATCCGTTCGCCAGATATGGCAGTTTGGAGGTAAGAAACACTTGAGAAACTCAAAATTTTCGCAGTTCTGACGCTCGACAAGCATAACTAGAACGGTTTAGGGGAAAAGTACGCATACCGTTGTAATCGGGCGAGTTTCTACTTTCAGATGCAACAGAAATTTTGCGGATTGGTCAATCCGTTCGCGAGATATGGCAGATTGGAGGTATGAAACGCTTGAGAAACTCAAAATTTTCGCAGTTCTGATGCTCGACAAGCATAACTAGAACGGTCTAGGGGAAAAGTACGCATACCGTTGTAATCGGGCGAGTTTCTACTCTCAGATGCAACAGAAATTTGGCGAATTGGTCAATCCGTTCGCGAGATATGGCAGTTTGTAGGTAAGAAACGCTTGAGAAACTCAACATTTTCGCAGTTCTGATGCTCGAAACGAATAACTAGAGCGGCCTAGGGGAAAAGTACGCATTCCGTTGTAATCGGGCGAGTTTCTCCTTTAGATGCAACAGAAATTTTGCGGATTGGTCAATCCGTTCGCGAGATATGGCGGTTTGGAGGTAAGAAACGCTTGAGAAACTCAAAATTTTCGCAGTTCTGATGCTCGAAACGAATAACTAGAACGGCCTAGGGGAAAAGTACGCATTCCGTTGTAATCGGGCGAGTTTCTACTTTCAGATGCAACAGAAATTTTGCGGACTGGTCAATCCGTTCGCGAGATATGGCAGTTTGGAGGTAAGAATCGCTTGAGAAACTCAAAATTTTCGCAGTTCTGATGCTCGAAACGAGTAACTAGAACGGCCTAGGGGAAAAGTACGCATACCGTTGTAATCGGGCGAGTTTCTACTTTCAGATGCAACAGAAATTTTGCGGATTGGTCAATCCGTTCGCGAGATATGGCAGTTTGGAGGTAAGAAACGCTTGAGAAACTCAAAATTTTCGCAGTTCTGATGCTCGAAACGAATAACTAGAACGGCCTAGGGGAAAAGTACGCATACCGTTGTAATCGGGCGAGTTTCTACTTTCAGATGCAACAGACATTTTGCGGATTAGTCAATCCGTTCGCGAGATATGGCAGTTTGGAAGTAAGAAACGCTTGAGAAACTCAAAATTTTCGCAGTTCTGATGCTCGACAAGCATAACTAGAACGGTTTAGGGGAAAAGTACGCATACCGTTGTAATCGGGCGAGTTCCTACTTTCAGATGCAACAGAAATTTTGCGGATTGGTCAATCCGTTCGCGAGATATGGCAGTTTGGAAGTAAGAAACGCTAGAGAAACTCAAAATTTTCGCAGTTCTGATGCTCGAAACGAATAACTAGAACGACCTAGGGGAAAAGTACGCATACCGTTGTAATCGGGCGAGTTTCTACTTTCAGATGAATCAGAAATTTGGCGGATTGGTCAATCCGTTCGCGAGATATGGCAGTTTGGAAGTAAGAAACGCTAGAGAAACTCAAAATTTTCGCAGTTCTGATGCTCGAAACGATTAACTAGAACGGCCTAGGGGAAAAGTACGCATACCGTTGTAATCGGGCGAGTTTCTACTTTCAGATGCAGCAGAAATTTTGCGGATTGGTCAATCCGTTCGCGAGATATGGCAGTTTGGAGGTAAGAAACGCTCCAGAAACTCAAAATTTTCGCAGTTCTGATGCTCGAAACGAATAACTAGAACGGACTAGGGGAAAAGTACGCATACAGTTGTAATCGGGCGAGTTTCTACTTTCAGATGCAACAGAAATTTTGCGGATTGGTCAATCCGTTCGCGAGATATGGCGGTTTGGAGGTAAGAAACGCTTGAGAAACTCAAAATTTTCGCAGTTCTGATGCTCGAAACGAATAACTAGAACGGTCTAGGGGAAAAGTACGCATTCCGTTGTAATCGGGCGAGTTTCTACTTTCAGATGCAACAGAAATTTTGCGGATTGGTCAATCCGTTCGCGAGATATGGCAGTTTGGAGGTAAGAATCGCTTGAGAAACTCAACATTTTCGCAGTTCTGATGCTCGAAACGAATAACTAGAGCGGCCTAGGGGAAAAGTACGCATTCCGTTGTAATCGGGCGAGTTTCTACTTTCAGATGCAACAGAAATTTTGCGGATTGGTCAATCCGTTCGCGAGATATGGCAGTTTGGAGGTAAGAATCGCTTGAGAAACTCAAAATTTTCGCAGTTCTGATGCTCGAAACGAATAACTAGAACGGACTAGGGGAAAAGTACGCATACCGTTGTAATCGGGCGAGATTCTACTTTCAGATGCAACAGAAATTTTGCGGATTGGTCAATCCGTTCGCCAGATATGGCAGTTTGGAGGTAAGAAACGCTTGAGAAACTCAAAATTTTCGCAGTTCTGATGCTCGAAACGAATAACTAGAGCGGCCTAGGGGAAAAGTACGCATTCCGTTGTAATCGGGCGAGTTTCTACTTTCAGATGCAACCGAAATGTTGCGGATTGGTCAATCCGTTCGCGAGATATGGCAGTTTGGAGGTAAGAATCGCTTGAGAAACTCAAAATTTTCGCAGTTCTGATGCTCGAAACGAATAACTAGAACGGACTAGGGCAAAAGTACGCATACCGTTGTAATCGGGCGAGATTCTACTTTCAGATGCAACAGAAATTTTGCGGATTGGTCAAACCGTTCGCGAGATATGGCAGTTTGTAGGTAAGAAACGCTTGAGAAACTCAACGTTTTCGCAGTTCTGATGCTCGAAACGAATAACTAGAACGGACTAGGGGAAAAGTACGCATTGCGTTGTAATCGGGCGAGTTTCTACTTTCAGATGCAACAGAAATTTTGCGGATTGGTCGATCCGTTCGCGAGATATGGCAGTTTGGAGGTAAGAATCGCTTGAGAAACTCAAAATTTTCGCAGTTCTGATGCTCGAAACGAGTAACTAGAACGGACTAGGGGAAAAGTACGCATATCGTTGTAATCGGGCGAGATTCTACTTTCAGATGCAACAGAAATTTTGCGGATTGGTCAATCCGTTCGCCAGATATGGCAGTTTGGAGGTAAGAAACGCTTGAGAAACTCAAAATTTTCGCAGTTCTGATGCTCAAAACGAATAACTAGAACGACCTAGGGGAAAAGTACGCATACCGTTGTAATCGGGCGAGTTTCTACTTTCAGATGCATCAGAAATTTGGCGGATTGGTCAATCCGTTCGCGAGATATGGCAGTTTGGAAGTAAGAAACGCTAGAGAAACTCAAAATTTTCGCAGTTCTGATGCTCGAAACGATTAACTAGAACGGCCTAGGGGAAAAGTACGCATACCGTTGTAATCGGGCGAGTTTCTACTTTCAGATGCAGCAGAAATTTTGCGGATTGGTCAATCCGTTCGCGAGATATGGCAGTTTGGAGGTAAGAAACGCTCCAGAAACTCAAAATTTTCGCAGTTCTGATGCTCGAAACGAATAACTAGAACGGACTAGGGGAAAAGTACGCATACAGTTGTAATCGGGCGAGTTTCTACTTTCAGATGCAACAGAAATTTTGCGGATTGGTCAATCCGTTCGCGAGATATGGCGGTTTGGAGGTAAGAAACGCTTGAGAAACTCAAAATTTTCGCAGTTCTGATGCTCGACAAGCATAACGAGAACGGTCTAGGGGAAAAGTACGCATACCGTTGTAATCGGGCGACTTTCTACTTTCAGATGAAACAGAAATTTTGCGGATTGGTCAATCCGTTCGCGAGATATGGCAGTTTGGAGGTAAGAAACGCTTGAGAAACTCAAAATTTTCGCAGTTCTGATGCTCGAAACGAATAACTAGAACGGCCTAGGGGAAAGGTACGCATACCGTTGTAATCGGGCGAGTTTCTACTTTCAGATGCAACAGAAATTTTGCGGATTGGTCAATCCGTTCGCGAGATATGGCAGTTTGTAGGTAAGAAACGCTTGAGAAACTCAACATTTTCGCAGTTCTGATGCTCGAAACGAATAACTAGAACGGCCTAGGGGAAAAGTACGCATTCCGTTGTAATCGGGCGAGTTTCTACTTTCAGATGCAACAGAAATTTTGCGGATTGGTCAATCCGTTCGCGAGATATGGCAGTTTGGAGGTAAGAATCGCTTGAGAAACTCAAAATTTTCGCAGTTCTGATGCTCGAAACGAGTAACTAGAACGGACTAGGGGAAAAGTACGCATATCGTTGTAATCGGGCGAGTTTCTACTTTCAGATGCAACAGAAATTTTGCGGATTGGTCAATCCGTTCGCGAGATATGGCAGTTTGTAGGTAAGAAACGCTTGAGAAACTCAACATTTTCGCAGTTCTGATGCTCGAAACGAATAACTAGAGCGGCCTAGGGGAAAAGTACGCATTCCGTTGTAATCGGGCGAGTTTCTACTTTCAGATGCAACCGAAATTTTGCGGATTGGTCAATCCGTTCGCGAGATATGGCAGTTTGGAGGTAAGAATCGCTTGAGAAACTCAAAATTTTCACAGATCTGATGCTCGAAACGAATAACTAGAACGGACTAGGGCAAAAGTACGCATACCGTTGTAATCGGGCGAGATTCTACTTTCAGATGCAACAGAAATTTTGTGGATTGGTCAATCCGTTCGCCAGATATGGCAGTTTGGAGGGAAGAAACGCTCCAGAAACTCAAAATTTTCGCAGTCCTGATGCTCGAAACGAATAACTAGAACGGACTAGGGGAAAAGTACGCATACAGTTGTAATCGGGCGAGTTTCTACTTTCAGATGCAACAGAAATTTTGCGGATTGGTCAATCCGTTCGCGAGATATGGCAGTTTGGAGGTAAGAAACGCTTGAGAAACTCAAAATTTTCGCAGTTCTGATGCTCGAAACGAATAACTAGAACGGACTAGGGCAAAAGTACGCATACCGTTGTAATCGGGCGAGATTCTACTTTCAGATGCAACAGAAATTTTGCGGATTGGTCAATCCGTTCGCCAGATATGGCAGTTTGGAGGTAAGAAACGCTCCTGAAACTCAAAATTTTCGCAGTTCTGATGCTCGAAACGAATAACTAGAACGGACCAGGGGAAAAGTACGCATACCGTTGTAATCGGGCGAGTTTCTACTTTCAGATGCAACAGAAATTTTGCGTATTGGTCAATCCGTTAGCGAGATATGGCAGATTGGAGGTAAGAAACGCTTGTGAAACTCAAAATTTTCGCAGTTCTGATGCTGGACAAGCATAACTAGAACGGTCTAGGGGAAAAGTACGCATACCGTTGTAATCGGGCGAGTTTCTACTTTCAGATGCAACAGAAATTTGGCGAATTGGTCAATCCGTTCGCGAGATATGGCAGTTTGTAGGTAAGAAACGCTTGAGAAACTCAACATTTTCGCAGTTCTGATGCTCGAAACGAATAACTAGAGCGGCCTAGGGGAAAAGTACGCATTCCGTTGTAATCGGGCGAGTTTCTACTTTCAGATGCAACAGAAATTTTGCGGATTGGTCGATCCGTTCGCGAGATATGGCAGTTTGGAGGTAAGAATCGCTTGAGAAACTCAAAATTTTCGCAGTTCTGATGCTCGAAACGAGTAACTAGAACGGACTAGGGGAAAAGTACGCATATCGTTGTAATCGGGCGAGTTTCTACTTTCAGATGCAACAGAAATTTTGCGGATTGGTCAATCCGTTCGCCAGATATGGCAGTTTGGAGGTAAGAATCGCTTGAGAAACTCAAAATTTTCGTAGTTCTGATGCTCGAAACGAATAACTAGAACTGCCTAGGGGAAAAGTATGCATACCGTTGTAATCGGGCGAGTTTCTACTTTCAGATGCAACAGAAATTTTGCGGATTGGTCAATCCGTTCGCGAGATATGGCAGTTTGGAGGTAAGAAACGCTTGAGAAACTCAAAATTTTCGCAGTTCTGATGCTCGAAACGAATAACTAGAACGGCCTAGTGGAAAAGTACGCATACCGTTGTAATCGGGCGAGTTTCTACTTTCAGATGCAACAGACATTTTGCGGATTAGTCAATCCGTTCGCGAGATATGGCAGTTTGGAGGTAAGAAACGCTTGAGAAACTCAAAATTTTCGCAGTTCTGATGCTCGACAAGCATAACTAGAACGGTTTAGGGGAAAAGTACGCATTGCGTTGTAATCGGGCGAGTTTCTACTTTCAGATGCAACAGAAATTTTGCGGATTGGTCAATCCGTTCGCGAGATATGGCAGTTTGGAGGTAAGAATCGCTTGAGAAACTCAAAATTTTCGCAGTTCTGATGCTCGAAACGATTAACTAGAACGGCCTAGGGGAAAAGTACGCATATCGTTGTAATCGGGCGAGTTTCTACTTTCAGATGCAGCAGAAATTTTGCGGATTGGTCAATCCGTTCGCGAGATATGGCAGTTTGGAGGTAAGAAACTCTCCAGAAACTCAAAATTTTCGCAGTTCTGATGCTCGAAACGAATAACTAGAACGGACTAGGGGAAAAGTACGCATACAGTTGTAATCGGGCGAGTTTCTACTTTCAGATGCAACAGAAATTTTGCGGATTGGTCAATCCGTTCGCGAGATATGGCGGTTTGGAGGTAAGAAACGCTTGAGAAACTCAAAATTTTCGCAGTTCTGATGCTCGACAAGCATAACGAGAACGGTCTAGGGGAAAAGTACGCATACCGTTGTAATCGGGCGACTTTCTACTTTCAGATGAAACAGAAATTTTGCGGATTGGTCAATCCGTTCGCGAGATATGGCAGTTTGGAGGTAAGAAACGCTTGAGAAACTCAAAATTTTCGCAGTTCTGATGCTCGAAACGAATAACTAGAACGGCCTAGGGGAAAGGTACGCATACCGTTGTAATCGGGCGAGTTTCTACTTCCAGATGCAACAGAAATTTTGCGGATTGGTCAATCCGTTCGCGAGATATGGCGGTTTGGAGGTAAGAAACGCTTGAGAAACTCAAAATTTTCGCAGTTCTGATGCTCGACAAGCATAACTAGAACGGTTTAGGGGAAAAGTACGCATACCGTTGTAATCGGGCGAGTTTCTACTTTCAGATGCAACAGAAATTTTGCGGATTGGTCAATCCGTTCGCGAGATATGGCAGTTTGTAGGTAAGAAACGCTTGAGAAACTCAACATTTTCGCAGTTCTGATGCTCGAAACGAATAACTAGAACGGCCTAGGGGAAAAGTACGCATTCCGTTGTAATCGGGCGAGTTTCTACTTTCAGATGCAACAGAAATTTTGCGGATTGGTCAATCCGTTCGCGAGATATGGCAGTTTGGAGGTAAGAATCGCTTGAGAAACTCAAAATTTTCGTAGTTCTGATGCTCGAAACGAGTAACTAGAACGGACTAGGGGAAAAGTACGCATATCGTTGTAATCGGGCGAGTTTCTACTTTCAGATGCAACAGAAATTTTGCGGATTGGTCAATCCGTTCGCCAGATATGGCAGTTTGGAGGTAAGAAACGCTTGAGAAACTCAAAATTTTCGCAGTTCTGATGCTCGAAACGAATAACTAGAACGACCAAGGGGAAAAGTACGCATTCCGTTGTAATCGGGCGAGTTTCTACTTTCAGATGCAGCAGAAATTTTGCGGATTGGTCAATCCGTTCGCGAGATATGGCGGTTTGGTGGTAAGAAACGCTTGAGAAACTCAAAATTTTCGCAGTTCTGATGCTCGACAAGCATAACGAGAACGGTCTAGGGGAAAAGTACGCATACCGTTGTAATCGGGCGACTTTCTACTTTCAGATGAAACAGAAATTTTGCGGATTGGTCAATCCGTTTGCGAGATATGGCAGTTTGGAGGTAAGAAACGCTTGAGAAACTCAAAATTTTCGCAGTTCTGATGCTCGAAACGAATAACTAGAACGGCCTAGGGTAAAAGTATGCATACCGTTGTAATCGGGCGAGTTTCTACTTTCAGATGCAACAGAAATTTTGCGGATTGGTCAATCCGTTCGCGAGATATGGCAGTTTGGAAGTATGAAACACTTGAGAAACACAAAATTTTCGCAGTTCTGATGCTCGAAACGAATAACTAGAGCGGCCTAGGGGAAAAGTACGCATACCGTTGTAATCGGGCGAGTTTCTACTTTCAGATGCATCAGAAATTTGGCGGATTGGTCAATCCGTTCGCGAGATATGGCAGTTTGGAAGTAAGAAACGCTAGAGAAACTCAAAATTTTCGCAGTTCTGATGCTCGAAGCGATTAACTAGAACGGCCTAGGGGAAAAGTACGCATACCGTTGTAATCGGGCGAGTTTCTGCTTTCAGATGCAGCAGAAATTTTGCGGATTGGTCAATCCGTTCGCGAGATATGGCAGTTTCCAGGTAAGAAACGCTCCAGAAACTCAAAATTTTCGCAGTGCTGATGCTCGAAACGAATAACTAGAACGGACTAGGGGAAATGTACGCATACAGTTGTAATCGGGCGAGTTTCTACTTTCAGATGCAACAGAAATTTTGCGGATTGGTTAATCCGTTCGCGAGATATGGCAGTTTGGAGGTAAGAAACGCTTGAGAAACTTAAAATTTTCGCAGTTCTGATGCTCGAAACGAATAACTAGAACGGCCTAGGGGAAAGGTACGCATACCGTTGTAATCGGGCGAGTTTCTACTTTCAGATGCAACAGAAATTTTGCGGATTGGTCAATCCGTTCGCGAGATATGGCAGTTTGGAAGTAAGAAACGCTAGAGAAACTCAAAATTTTCGCAGTTCTGATGCTCGAAACGATTAACTAGAACGGCCTAGGGGAAGAGTACGCATACCGTTGTAATCGGGCGAGTTTCTACTTTCAGATGCAGCAGAAATTTTGCGGATTGGTCAATCCGTTCGCGAGATATGGCAGTTTGGAGGTAAGAAACGCTCCAGAAACTCAAAATTTTCGCAGTTCTGATGCTCGAAACGAATAACTAGAACGGCCTAGGGGAAAGGTACGCATACCGTTGTAATCGGGCGAGTTTCTACTTCCAGATGCAACAGAAATTTTGCGGATTGGTCAATCCGTTCGCCAGATATGGCAGTTTGGAGGTAAGAAACGCTTGAGAAACTCAAAATTTTCGCAGTTCTGATGCTCGAAACGAATAACTAGAACGGACTAGGGGAAAAGTACGCATACAGTTGTAATCGGGCGAGTTTCTACTTTCAGATGCAACAGAAATTTTGCGGATTGGTCAATCCGTTCGCGAGATATGGCAGTTTGGAAGTAAGAAACGCTTGAGAAACTCAAAATTTTCGCAGTTCTGATGCTCGAAACGAATAACTAGGACGGCCTAGGGGAAAGGTACGCATACCGTTGTAATCGGGCGAGTTTCTACTTCCAGATGCAACAGAAATTTTGCGGATTGGTCAATCCGTTCGCGAGATATGGCAGATTGGAGGTAAGAAACGCTTGAGAAACTCAAAATTTTCGCAGTTCTGATGCTCGACAAGCATAACTAGAACGGTCTAGGGGAAAAGTACGCATACCGTTGTAATCGGGCGAGTTTCTACTTTCAGATGCAACAGAAATTTGGCGAATTGGTCAATCCGTTCGCGAGATATGGCAGTTTGTAGGTAAGAAACGCTTGAGAAACTCAACATTTTCGCAGTTCTGATGCTCGAAACGAATAACTAGAGCGGCCTAGGGGAAAAGTACGCATTCCGTTGTAATCGGGCGTGTTTCTACTTTCAGATGCAACAGAAATTTTGCGGATTGGTCAATCCGTTCGCGAGATATGGCAGTTTGGAGGTAAGAATCGCTTGAGAAACTCAAAATTTTCGCAGTTCTGATGCTCGAAACGAATAACTAGAACGGACTAGGGCAAAAGTACGCATACCGTTGTAATCGGGCGAGATTCTACTTTCAGATGCAACAGAAATTTTGCGGATTGGTCAATCCGTTCGCCAGATATGGCAGTTTGGAGGTAAGAATCGCTTGAGAAACTCAAAATTTTCGCAGTTCTGATGCTCGAAACGAATAACTAGAACGGCCTAGGGGAAAAGTACGCATACCGTTGTAATCGGGCGAGTTTCTACTTTCAGATGCAACAGAAATTTTGCGGAACAGTCAATCCGTTCGCGAGATATGGCAGTTTGGAGGTAAGAAACGCTTGAGAAACTCAAAATTTTCGCAGTTCTGATGCTCGACAAGCATAACTAGAACGGTTTAGGGGAAAAGTACGCATACCGTTGTAATCGGGCGAGTTTCTACTTTCAGATGCAACAGAAATTTTGCGGATTGGTCAATCCGTTCGCGAGATATGGCAGTTTGTAGGTAAGAAACGCTTGAGAAACTCAACATTTTCGCAGTTCTGATGCTCGAAACGAATAACTAGAGCGGCCTAGGGGAAAAGTACGCATTCCGTTGTAATCGGGCGAGTTTCTACTTTCAGATGCAACAGAAATTTTGCGGATTGGTCAATCCGTTCGCGAGATATGGCAGTTTGGATGTAAGAATCGCTGAGAAACTCAAAATTTTCGCAGTTCTGATGCTCGAAACGAGTAACTAGAACGGACTAGGGGAAAAGTACGCATATCGTTGTAATCGGGCGAGTTTCTACTTTCAGATGCAACAGAAATTTTGCGGATTGGTCAATCCGTTCGCCAGATATGGCAGTTTGGAGGTAAGAAACGCTTGAGAAACTCAAAATTTTCGCAGTTCTGATGCTCGAAACGAATAACTAGAACGGTTTAGGGGAAAAGTACGCATACCGTTGTAATCGGGCGAGTTTCTACTTTCAGATGCAACAGAAATTTTGCGGATTGGTCAATCCGTTCGCGAGATATGGCAGTTTGTAGGTAAGAAACGCTTGAGAAACTCAACATTTTCGCAGTTCTGATGCTCGAAACGAATAACTAGAGCGGCCTAGGGGAAAAGTACGCATTCCGTTGTAATCGGGCGAGTTTCTACTTTCAGATGCAACAGAAATTTTGCGGATTGGTCAATCCGTTCGCGAGATATGGCAGTTTGGAGGTAAGAATCGCTTGAGAAACTCAAAATTTTCGCAGTTCTGATGCTCGAAACGAGTAACTAGAACGGACTAGGGGAAAAGTACGCATATCGTTGTAATCGGGCGAGTTTCTACTTTCAGATGCAACAGAAATTTTGCGGATTGGTCAATCCGTTCGCCAGATATGGCAGTTTGGAGGTAAGAAACGCTTGAGAAACTCAAAATTTTCGCAGTTCTGATGCTCGAAACGAATAACTAGAACGACCTAGGGGAAAAGTACGCATACCGTTGTAATCGGGCGAGTTTCTACTTTCAGATGCAACAGAAATTTTGCGGATTGGTCAATCCGTTCGCGAGATATGGCAGTTTGGAGGTAAGAAACGCTTGAGAAACTCAAAATTTTCGCAGTTCTGATGCTCGACAAGCATATCTAGAACGGTCTAGGGGAAAAGTACGCAGACCGTTGTAATCGGGCGAGTTTCTACTATCAGATGCAACAGAACTTTGGCGAATTGGTCAATCCGTTCGCGAGATATGGCAGTTTGTAGGTAAGAAACGCTTGAGAAACTCATTTTCGCAGTTCTGATGCTCGAAACGAATAACTAGAGCGGCCTAGGGGAAAAGTACGCATTCCATTGTAATCGGGCGAGTTTCTACTTTCAGATGCAACAGAAATTTTGCGGATTGGTCAATCCGTTCGCGAGATATGGCAGTTTGGAGGTAAGAATCGCTTGAGAAACTCAAAATTTTCGCAGTTCTGATGCTCGAAACGAATAACTAGAACGGACTAGGGGAAGAGTACGCATACCGTTGTAATCGGGCGAGATTCTACTTTCAGATGCAACAGAAATTTTGCGGATTGGTCAATCCGTTCGCCAGATATGGCAGTTTGGAGGTAAGAAACGCTTGAGAAACTCAAAATTTTCGCAGTTCTGATGCTCGAAACGAATAACTAGAACGGCCTAGGGGAAAAGTACGCATACCGTTGTAATCGGGCGAGTTTCTACTTTCAGATGCAACAGACATTTTGCGGATTAGTCAATCCGTTCGCGAGATATGGCAGTATGGAGGTAAGAAACGCTTGAGAAACTCAAAATTTTCGCAGTTCTGATGCTCGACAAGCATAACTAGAACGGTTTAGGGGAAAAGTACGCATACCGTTGTAATCGGGCGAGTTTCTACTTTCAGATGCAACAGAAATTTTGCGGATTGGTCAATCCGTTCGCGAGATATGGCAGTTTGTAGGTAAGAAACGCTTGAGAAACTCAACATTTTCGCAGTTCTGATGCTCGAAACGAATAACTAGAACGGCCTAGGGGAAAAGTACGCATTGCGTTGTAATCGGGCGAGTTTCTACTTTCAGATGCAACAGAAATTTTGCGGATTGGTCAATCCGTTCGCGAGATATGGCAGTTTGGAGGTAAGAATCGCTTGAGAAACTCAAAATTTTCGCAGTTCTGATGCTCGAAACGAATAACTAGAACGGACTAGGGGAAAAGTACGCATACCGTTGTAATCGGGCGAGATTCTACTTTCAGATGCAACAGAAATTTTGCGGATTGGTCAATCCGTTCGCGAGATATGGCAGTTTGGAGGTAAGAAACGCTTGAGAAACTCAAAATTTTCGCAGTTCTGATGCTCGAAACGAATAACTAGAACGGACTAGGGGAAAAGTACGCATACCGTTGTAATCGGACGAGTTTCTACTTTCAGATGCAACAGAAATTTTGCGGATTGGTCAATCCGTTAGCGAGATATGGCAGTTTGGAGGTAAGAAACGCTTGAGAAACTCAAAATTTTCGCAGTTCTGATGCTCGACAAGCATAACTAGAACGGTCTAGGGGAAAAGTACGCATACCGTTGTAATCGGGCGAGTTTCTACTATCAGATGCAACAGAACTTTGGCGAATTGGTCAATCCGTTCGCGAGATATGGCAGTTTGTAGGTAAGAAACGCTTGAGAAACTCAACATTTTCGCAGTTCTGATGCTCGAAACGAATAACTAGAGCGGCCTAGGGGAAAAGTACGCATTCCATTGTAATCGGGCGAGTTTCTACTTTCAGATGCAACAGAAATTTGGCGGATTGGTCAATCCGTTCGCGAGATATGGCAGTTTGGAAGTAAGAAACGCTAGAGAAACTCAAAATTTTCGCAGTTCTGATGCTCGAAACGATTAACTAGAACGGCATAGGGGAAAAATTACGCATACCGTTGTAATCGGGCGAGTTTCTACTTTCAGATGCAACAGAAATTTTGCGGATTGGTCGATCCGTTCGCGAGATATGGCAGTTTGGAGGTAAGAAACGCTCCAAAAACTCAAAATTTTCGCAGTTCTGATGCTCGAAACGAATAACTAGAACGGACTAGGGGAAAAGTACGCATACAGTTGTAATCGGGCGAGTTTCTACTTTCAGATGCAACAGAAATTTTGCGGATTGGTCAATCCGTTCGCGAGATATGGCAGTTTGGAAGTAAGAAACGCTTGAGAAACTCAAAATTTTGGCAGTTCTGATGCTCGAAACGAATAACTAGAACGGCCTAGGGGAAAGGTACGCATACCGTTGTAATCGGGCGAGTTTCTACTTCCAGATGCAACAGAAATTTTGCGGATTGGTCAATCCGTTCGCGAGATATGGCGGTTTGGAGGTAAGAAACGCTTGAGAAACACAAAATTTTCGCAGTTCTGATGCTCGACAAGCATAACGAGAACGGTCTAGGGGAAAAGTACGCATACCGTTGTAATCGGGCGACTTTCTACTTTCAGATGAATCAGAAATTTTGCGGATTGGTCAATCCGTTCGCGAGATATGGCAGTTTGGAGGTAAGATACGCTTGAGAAACTCAAAATTTTCGCAGTTCTGATGCTCGAAACGAATAACTAGAACGGCCTAGGGGAAAGGTACGCATACCGTTGTAATCGGGCGAGTTTCTACTTCCAGATGCAACAGAAATTTTGCGGATTGGTCAATCCGTTCGCGAGATATGGCGGTTTGGAGGTAAGAAACGCTTGAGAAACTCAAAATTTTCGCAGTTCTGATGCTCGACAAGCATAACTAGAACGGTTTAGGGGAAAAGTACGCATACCGTTGTAATCGGGCGAGTTTCTACTTTCAGATGCAACAGAAACTTTGCGGATTGGTCAATCCGTTCGCGAGATATGGCAGTTTGGAGGTAAGATACGCTTGAGAAACTCAAAATTTTCGCAGTTCTGATGCTCGAAACGAATAACTAGAACGGACTAGGGGAAAAGTACGCATACAGTTGTAATCGGGCGAGTTTCTACTTCCAGATGCAACAGAAATTTTGCGGATTGGTCAATCCGTTCGCGAGATATGGCAGTTTGGAGGTAAGATACGCTTGAGAAACTCAAAATTTTCGCAGTTCTGATGCTCGAAACGAATAACTAGAACGGCCTAGGGGAAAGGTACGCATACCGTTGTAATCGGGCGAGTTTCTACTTCCAGATGCAACAGAAATTTTGCGGATTGGTCAATCCGTTCGCGAGATATGGCGGTTTGGAGGTAAGAAACGCTTGAGAAACTCAAAATTTTCGCAGTTCTGATGCTCGACAAGCATAACTAGAACGGTTTAGGGGAAAAGTACGCATACCGTTGTAATCGGGCGAGTTTCTACTTTCAGATGCAACAGAAACTTTGCGGATTGGTCAATCCGTTCGCGAGATATGGCAGTTTGGAGGTAAGATACGCTTGAGAAACTCAAAATTTTCGCAGTTCTGATGCTCGAAACGAATAACTAGAACGGACTAGGGGAAAAGTACGCATACAGTTGTAATCGGGCGAGTTTCTACTTCCAGATGCAACAGAAATTTTGCGGATTGGTCAATCCGTTCGCGAGATATGGCAGTTTGGAGGTAAGATACGCTTGAGAAACTCAAAATTTTCGCAGTTCTGATGCTCGAAACGAATAACTAGAACGGCCTAGGGGAAAGGTACGCATACCGTTGTAATCGGGCGAGTTTCTACTTCCAGATGCAACAGAAATTTTGCGGATTGGTCAATCCGTTCGCGAGATATGGCGGTTTGGAGGTAAGAAACGCTTGAGAAACTCAAAATTTTCGCAGTTCTGATGCTCGACAAGCATAACTAGAACGGTTTAGGGGAAAAGTACGCATACCGTTGTAATCGGGCGAGTTTCTACTTTCAGATGCAACAGAAATTTTGCGGATTGGTCAATCCGTTCGCGAGATATAGCAGTTTGGAGGTAAGATACGCTTGAGAAACTCAAAATTTTCGCAGTTCTGATGCTCGAAACGAATAACTAGAACGGACTAGGGGAAAAGTACGCATACAGTTGTAATCGGGCGAGTTTCTACTTCCAGATGCAACAGAAATTTTGCGGATTGGTCAATCCGTTCGCGAGATATGGCAGTTTGGAGGTAAGATACGCTTGAGAAACTCAAAATTTTCGCAGTTCTGATGCTCGAAACGAATAACTAGAACGGCCTAGGGGAAAGGTACGCATACCGTTGTAATCGGGCGAGTTTCTACTTCCAGATGCAACAGAAATTTTGCGGATTGGTCAATCCGTTCGCGAGATATGGCGGTTTGGAGGTAAGAAACGCTTGAGAAACTCAAAATTTTGGCAGTTCTGATGCTCGAAACGAATAACTAGAACGGCCTAGGGGAAAGGTACGCATACCGTTGTAATCGGGCGAGTTTCTACTTCCAGATGCAACAGAAATTTTGCGGATTGGTCAATCCGTTCGCGAGATATGGCGGTTTGGAGGTAAGAAACGCTTGAGAAACTCAAAATTTTCGCAGTTCTGATGCTCGACAAGCATAACTAGAACGGTTTAGGGGAAAAGTACGCATACCGTTGTAATCGGGCGAGTTTCTACTTTCAGATGCAACAGAAATTTTGCGGATTGGTCAATCCGTTCGCGAGATATGGCAGTTTGGAGGTAAGATACGCTTGAGAAACTCAAAATTTTCGCAGTTCTGATGCTCGAAACGAATAACTAGAACGGACTAGGGGAAAAGTACGCATACAGTTGTAATCGGGCGAGTTTCTACTTCCAGATGCAACAGAAATTTTGCGGATTGGTCAATCCGTTCGCGAGATATGGCAGTTTGGAGGTAAGATACGCTTGAGAAACTCAAAATTTTCGCAGTTCTGATGCTCGAAACGAATAACTAGAACGGCCTAGGGGAAAGGTACGCATACCGTTGTAATCGGGCGAGTTTCTACTTCCAGATGCAACAGAAATTTTGCGGATTGGTCAATCCGTTCGCGAGATATGGCGGTTTGGAGGTAAGAAACGCTTGAGAAACTCAAAATTTTCGCAGTTCTGATGCTCGACAAGCATAACTAGAACGGTTTAGGGGAAAAGTACGCATACCGTTGTAATCGGGCGAGTTTCTACTTTCAGATGCAACAGAAATTTTGCGGATTGGTCAATCCGTTCGCGAGATATGGCAGTTTGGAGGTAAGATACGCTTGAGAAACTCAAAATTTTCGCAGTTCTGATGCTCGAAACGAATAACTAGAACGGACTAGGGGAAAAGTACGCATACAGTTGTAATCGGGCGAGTTTCTACTTCCAGATGCAACAGAAATTTTGCGGATTGGTCAATCCGTTCGCGAGATATGGCAGTTTGGAGGTAAGATACGCTTGAGAAACTCAAAATTTTCGCAGTTCTGATGCTCGAAACGAATAACTAGAACGGCCTAGGGGAAAGGTACGCATACCGTTGTAATCGGGCGAGTTTCTACTTCCAGATGCAACAGAAATTTTGCGGATTGGTCAATCCGTTCGCGAGATATGGCGGTTTGGAGGTAAGAAACGCTTGAGAAACTCAAAATTTTGGCAGTTCTGATGCTCGAAACGAATAACTAGAACGGCCTAGGGGAAAGGTACGCATACCGTTGTAATCGGGCGAGTTTCTACTTCCAGATGCAACAGAAATTTTGCGGATTGGTCAATCCGTTCGCGAGATATGGCGGTTTGGAGGTAAGAAACGCTTGAGAAACACAAAATTTTCGCAGTTCTGATGCTCGACAAGCATAACGAGAACGGTCTAGGGGAAAAGTACGCATACCGTTGTAATCGGGCGACTTTCTACTTTCAGATGAATCAGAAATTTTGCGGATTGGTCAATCCGTTCGCGAGATATGGCAGTTTGGAGGTAAGATACGCTTGAGAAACTCAAAATTTTCGCAGTTCTGATGCTCGAAACGAATAACTAGAACGGCCTAGGGGAAAGGTACGCATACCGTTGTAATCGGGCGAGTTTCTACTTCCAGATGCAACAGAAATTTTGCGGATTGGTCAATCCGTTCGCGAGATATGGCGGTTTGGAGGTAAGAAACGCTTGAGAAACTCAAAATTTTCGCAGTTCTGATGCTCGACAAGCATAACTAGAACGGTTTAGGGGAAAAGTACGCATACCGTTGTAATCGGGCGAGTTTCTACTTTCAGATGCAACAGAAATTTTGCGGATTGGTCAATCCGTTCGCGAGATATGGCAGTTTGGAGGTAAGATACGCTTGAGAAACTCAAAATTTTCGCAGTTCTGATGCTCGAAACGAATAACTAGAACGGACTAGGGGAAAAGTACGCATACAGTTGTAATCGGGCGAGTTTCTACTTCCAGATGCAACAGAAATTTTGCGGATTGGTCAATCCGTTCGCGAGATATGGCAGTTTGGAGGTAAGATACGCTTGAGAAACTCAAAATTTTCGCAGTTCTGATGCTCGAAACGAATAACTAGAACGGCCTAGGGGAAAGGTACGCATACCGTTGTAATCGGGCGAGTTTCTACTTCCAGATGCAACAGAAATTTTGCGGATTGGTCAATCCGTTCGCGAGATATGGCGGTTTGGAGGTAAGAAACGCTTGAGAAACTCAAAATTTTCGCAGTTCTGATGCTCGACAAGCATAACTAGAACGGTTTAGGGGAAAAGTACGCATACCGTTGTAATCGGGCGAGTTTCTACTTTCAGATGCAACAGAAATTTTGCGGATTGGTCAATCCGTTCGCGAGATATGGCAGTTTGTAGGTAAGAAACGCTTGAGAAACTCAACATTTTCGCAGTTCTGATGCTCGAAACGAATAACTAGAACGGCCTAGGGGAAAAGTACGCATTCCGTTGTAATCGGGCGAGTTTCTACTTTCAGATGCAACAGAAATTTTGTGGATTGGTCAATCCGTTCGCCAGATATGGCAGTTTGGAGGTAAGAAACGCTTGAGAAACTCAAAATTTTCGCAGTTCTGATGCTCGAAACGAACAACTAGAACGACCTAGGGGAAAAGTACGCATACCGTTGTAATCGGGCGAGTTTCTACTTTCAGATGCATCAGAAATTTGGCGGATTGGTCAATCCGTTCGCGAGATATGGCAGTTTGGAAGTAAGAAACGCTAGAGAAACTCAAAATTTTCGCAGTTCTGATGCTCGAAACGATTAACTAGAACGGACTAGGGGAAAAGTACGCATATCGTTGTAATCGGGCGAGTTTCTACTTTCAGATGCAACAGAAATTTTGCGGATTGGTCAATCCGTTCGCGAAATATGGCAGTTTCGAAGTAAGAAACGCTTGAGAAACTCAAAATTTTCGCAGTTCTGATGCTCGAAACGAATAACTAGAACGGCCTAGGGGAAAGGTACGCATACCGTTGTAATCGGGCGAGTTTCTACTTCCAGATGCAACAGAAATTTTGCGGATTGGTCAATCCGTTCGCGAGATATGGCGGTTTGGAGGTAAGAAACGCTTGAGAAACTCAAAATTTTCGCAGTTCTGATGCTCGACAAGCATAACGAGAACGGTCTAGGGGAAAAGTACGCATACCGTTGTAATCGGGCGACTTTCTACTTTCAGATGAAACAGAAATTTTGCGGATTGGTCAATCCGTTCGCGAGATATGGCAGTTTGGAGGTAAGATACGCTTGAGAAACTCAAAATTTTCGCAGTTCTGATGCTCGAAACGAGTAACTAGAACGGACTAGGGGAAAAGTACGCATATCGTTGTAATCGGGCGAGTTTCTACTTTCAGATGCAACAGAAATTTTGCGGATTGGTCAATCCGTTCGCCAGATATGGCAGTTTGGAGGTAAGAAACGCTTGAGAAACTCAAAATTTTCGCAGTTCTGATGCTCGAAACGAATAACTAGAACGACCTAGGGGAAAAGTACGCATACCGTTGTAATCGGGCGAGTTTCTACTTTCAGATGCATCAGAAATTTGGCGGATTGGTCAATCCGTTCGCGAGATATGGCAGTTTGGAAGAAAGAAACGCTAGAGAAACTCAAAATTTTCGCAGTTCTGATGCTCGAAACGATTAACTAGAACGGCCTAGGGGAAAAGTACGCATACCGTTGTAATCGGGCGAGTTTCTACTTTCAGATGCAGCAGAAATTTTGCGGATTGGTCAATCCGTTCGCGAGATATGGCAGTTTGGAGGTAAGAAACGCTCCAGAAACTCAAAATTTTCGCAGTTCTGATGCTCGAAACGAATAACTAGAACGGACTAGGGGAAAAGTACGCATACAGTTGTAATCGGGCGAGTTTCTACTTTCAGATGCGACAGAAATTTTGCGGATTGGTCAATCCGTTCGCGAGATAAGGCAGTTTGGAAGTAAGAAACGCTTGAGAAACTCAAAATTTTCGCAGTTCTGATGCTCGAAACGAATAACTAGAACGGCCTAGGGGAAAGGTACGCATACCGTTGTAATCGGGCGAGTTTCTACTTCCAGATGCAACAGAAATTTTGCGGATTGGTCAATCCGTTCGCGAGATATGGCGGTTTGGAGGTAAGAAACGCTTGAGAAACTCAAAATTTTCGCAGTTCTGATGCTCGACAAGCATAACGAGAACGGTCTAGGGTAAAAGTACGCATACCGTTGTAATCGGGCGACTTTCTACTTTCAGATGAAACAGAAATGTTGCGGATTGGTCAATCCGTTCGCGAGATATGGCAGTTTGGAGGTAAGATACGCTTGAGAAACTCAAAATTTTCGCAGTTCTGATGCTCGAAACGAATAACTAGAACGGCCTAGGGGAAAGGTACGCATACCGTTGTAATCGGGCGAGTTTCTACTTCCAGATGCAACAGAAATTTTGCGGATTGGTCAATCCGTTCGCGAGATATGGCGGTTTGGAGGTAAGAAACGCTTGAGAAACTCAAAATTTTCGCAGTTCTGATGCTCGACAAGCATAACTAGAACGGTTTAGGGGAAAAGTACGCATACCGTTGTAATCGGGCGAGTTTCTACTTTCAGATGCAACAGAAATTTTGCGGATTGGTCAATCCGTTCGCGAGATATGGCAGTTTGTAGGTAAGAAACGCTTGAGAAACTCAAAATTTTTGCAGTTCTGATGCTCGAAACGAATAACTAGAACGACCTAGGGGAAAAGTACGCATACCGTTGTAATCGGGCGAGTTTCTACTTTCAGATGCAACAGAAATTTTGCGGATTGGTCAATTCGTTCGCGAGATATGGCAGTTTGTAGGTAAGAAACGCTTGAGAAACTCAACATTTTCGCAGTTCTGATGCTCGAAACGAATAACTAGAACGGCCTAGGGGAAAGGTACGCATACCGTTGTAATCGGGCGAGTTTCTACTTCCAGATGCAACAGAAATTTTGCGGATTGGTCAATCCGTTCGCGAGATATGGCGGTTTGGAGGTAAGAAACGCTTGAGAAACTCAAAATTTTCGCAGTTCTGATGCTCGAAACGAATAACTAGAACGGCCTAGGGGAAAGGTACGCATACCGTTGTAATCGGGCGAGTTTCTACTTCCAGATGCAACAGAAATTTTGCGGATTGGTCAATCCGTTCGCGAGATATGGCGGTTTGGAGGTAAGAAACGCTTGAGAAACTCAAAATTTTCGCAGTTCTGATGCTCGACAAGCATAACTAGAACGGTTTAGGGGAAAAGTACGCATACCGTTGTAATCGGGCGAGTTTCTACTTTCAGATGCAACAGAAATTTTGCGGATTGGTCAATCCGTTCGCGAGATATGGCAGTTTGTAGGTAAGAAACGCTTGAGAAACTCAAAATTTTCGCAGTTCTGATGCTCGAAACGAATAACTAGAACGACCTAGGGGAAAAGTACGCATACCGTTGTAATCGGGCGAGTTTCTACTTTCAGATGCATCAGAAATTTGGCGGATTGGTCAATCCGTTCGCGAGATATGGCAGTTTGGAAGTAAGAAACGCTAGAGAAACTCAAAATTTTCGCAGTTCTGATGCTCGAAACGATTAACTAGAACGGACTAGGGGAAAAGTACGCATATCGTTGTAATCGGGCGAGTTTCTACTTTCAGATGCAACAGAAATTTTGCGGATTGGTCAATCCGTTCGCGAAATATGGCAGTTTGGAAGTAAGAAACGCTTGAGAAACATAAAATTTTCGCAGTTCTGATGCTCGAAACGAATAACTAGAACGGCCTAGGGGAAAGGTACGCATACCGTTGTAATCGGGCGAGTTTCTACTTCCAGATGCAACAGAAATTTTGCGGATTGGTCAATCCGTTCGCGAGATATGGCGGTTTGGAGGTAAGAAACGCTTGAGAAACTCAAAATTTTCGCAGTTCTGATGCTCGACAAGCATAACGAGAACGGTCTAGGGGAAAAGTACGCATACCGTTGTAATCGGGCGACTTTCTACTTTCAGATGAAACAGAAATTTTGCGGATTGGTCAATCCGTTCGCGAGATATGGCAGTTTGGAGGTAAGAAACGCTTGAGAAACTCAAAATTTTCGCAGTTCTGATGCTCGAAACGAATAACTAGAACGGCCTAGGGTAAAAGTATGCATACCGTTGTAATCGGGCGAGTTTCTACTTTCAGATGCAACAGAAATTTTGCGGATTGTTCAATCCGTTCGCGAGATATGGCAGTTTGGAAGTATGAAACACTTGAGAAACACAAAATTTTCGCAGTTCTGATGCTCGAAACGAATAACTAGAGCGGCCTAGGGGAAAAGTACGCATACCGTTGTAATCGGGCGAGTTTCTACTTTCAGATGCATCAGAAATTTGGCGGATTGGTCAATCCGTTCGCGAGATATGGCAGTTTGGAAGTAAGAAACGCTAGAGAAACTCAAAATTTTCGCAGTTCTGATGCTCGAAGCGATTAACTAGAACGGCCTAGGGGAAAAGTACGCATACCGTTGTAATCGGGCGAGTTTCTGCTTTCAGATGCAGCAGAAATTTTGCGGATTGGTCAATCCGTTCGCGAGATATGGCAGTTTCCAGGTAAGAAACGCTCCAGAAACTCAAACTTTTCGCAGTGCTGATGCTCGAAACGAATAACTAGAACGGACTAGGCGAAAAGTACGCATACAGTTGTAATCGGGCGAGTTTCTACTTTCAGATGCAACAGAAATTTTGCGGAATGGTTAATCCGTTCGCGAGATATGGCAGTTTGGAGGTAAGAAACGCTTGAGAAACTTAAAATTTTCGCAGTTCTGATGCTCGACAAGCATAACTAGAACGGTCTAGGGGAAAAGTACGCATACCGTTGTAATCGGGCGAGTTTCTACTTTCAGATGCAACAGAAATTTTGCCGATTGGTCAATCCGTTCGCGAGATATGGCAGTTTGGATGTAAGAAACGCTTGAGAAACTCAACATTTTCGCAGTTCTGATGCTCGAAACGAATAACTAGAACGGCCTAGGGGAAAGGTACGCATACCGTTGTAATCGGGCGAGTTTCTACTTTCAGATGCAACAGAAATTTTGCGGATTGGTCAATCCGTTCGCGAGATATGGTAGTTTGTAGGTAAGAAACGCTTGAGAAACTCAAAATTTTCGCAGTTCTGATGCTCGACAAGCATAACTAGAACGGTCTAGGGGAAAAGTACGCATACCGTTGTAATCGCGCGAGTTTCTACTTTCAGATGCAACAGAAATTTTGCGGATTGGTCAATCCGTTCGCGAGATATGGCAGTTTGTAGGTAAGAAACGCTTGAGAAACTCGAAATTTTCGCAGTTCTGATGCTCGAAACGAATAACTAGAACGGCCTAGGGGAAAAGTACGCATACCTTTGTAATCGGGCGAGTTTCTACTTTCAGACGCAACAGAAATTTTGCGGATTAGTCAATCCGTTCGCGACATATGGCAGTTTGGAGGTAAGAAACGCTTGAGAATCTCAAAATTTTCGCAGTTCTGATGCTCGAAACGAATAACTAGAACGGCCTAGGGGAAAGGTACACATACCGTTGTAATCGGGCGAGTTTCTACTTTCAGATGCAACAGAAATTTTACGGATTGGTCAATCCGTTCGCGAGATATGGTAGTTTGTAGGTAAGAAACGCTTGAGAAACTCAAAATTTTCGCAGTTCTGATGCTCGACAAGCATAACTAGAACGGTCTAGGGGAAAAGTACGCATACCGTTGTAATCGGGCGAGTTTCTACTTTCAGATGCAACAGAAATTTTGCCGATTGGTCAATCCGTTCGCGAGATATGGCAGTTTGGAGGTAAGAAACGCTTGAGAAACTCAAAATTTTCGCAGTTCTGATGCTCGAAACGAATAACTAGAACGGACTAGGGGAAAAGTACACATACAGTTGTAATCGGGCGAGTTTCTACTTTCAGATGCAACAGAAATTTTGCGGATTGGTCAATCCGTTCGCGAGATATGGCAGTTTGGAAGTAAGAAACGCTTGAGAAACTCAAAATTTTCGCAGTTCTGATGCTCGAAACGAATAACTAGAACGGCCTAGGGGAAAGGTACGCATACCGTTGTAATCGGGCGAGTTTCTACTTCCAGATGCAACAGAAATTTTGCGGATTGGTCAATCCGTTCGCGAGATATGGCAGTTTGGATGTAAGAATCGCTGAGAAACTCAACATTTTCGCAGTTCTGATGCTCGAAACGAATAACTAGAACGGCCTAGGGGAAAGGTACGCACACCGTTGTAATCGGGCGAGTTTCTACTTTCAGATGTATCAGAAATTTGGCGGATTGGTCAATCCGTTCGCGAGATATGGCAGTTTGGATGTAAGAAACGCTAGAGAAACTCAAAATTTTCGCAGTTCTGATGCTCGAAACGATTAACTAGAACGGCCTAGGGGAAAAGTACGCATACCGTTGTAATCGGGCGAGTTTCTACTTTCAGATGCAGCAGAAATTTTGCGGATTGGTCAATCCGTTCGCGAGATATGGCAGTTTGGAGGTAAGAAACGCTCCAGAAACTCAAAATTTTCGCAGTTCTGATGCTCGAAACGAATAACTAGAACGGACTAGGGGAAAAGTACGCATACAGTTGTAATCGGGCGAGTTTCTACTTTCAGATGCGACAGAAATTTTGCGGATTGGTCAATCCGTTCGCGAGATATGGCAGTTTGGAAGTAAGAAACGCTTGAGAAACTCAAAATTTTCGCAGTTCTGATGCTCGAAACGAATAACTAGAACGGCCTAGGGGAAAGGTACGCATACCGTTGTAATCGGGCGAGTTTCTACTTCCAGATGCAACAGAAATTTTGCGGATTGGTCAATCCGTTCGCGAGATATGGCGGTTTGGAGGTAAGAAACGCTTGAGAAACTCAAAATTTTCGCAGTTCTGATGCTCGACAAGCATAACGAGAACGGTCTAGGGTAAAAGTACGCATACCGTTGTAATCGGGCGACTTTCTACTTTCAGATGAAACAGAAATGTTGCGGATTGGTCAATCCGTTCGCGAGATATGGCAGTTTGGAGGTAAGATACGCTTGAGAAACTCAAAATTTTCGCAGTTCTGATGCTCGAAACGAATAACTAGAACGGCCTAGGGGAAAGGTACGCATACCGTTGTAATCGGGCGAGTTTCTACTTCCAGATGCAACAGAAATTTTGCGGATTGGTCAATCCGTTCGCGAGATATGGCGGTTTGGAGGTAAGAAACGCTTGAGAAACTCAAAATTTTCGCAGTTCTGATGCTCGACAAGCATAACTAGAACGGTTTAGGGGAAAAGTACGCATACCGTTGTAATCGGGCGAGTTTCTACTTTCAGATGCAACAGAAATTTTAGGGATTGGTCAATCCGTTCGCGAGATATGGCAGTTTGTAGGTAAGAAACGCTTGAGAAACTCAACATTTTCGCAGTTCTGATGCTCGAAACGAATAACTAGAACGGCCTAGGGGAAAAGTACGCATTCCGTTGTAATCGGGCGAGTTTCTACTTTCAGATGCAACAGAAATTTTGCGGATTGGTCAATCCGTTCGCGAGATATGGCAGTTTGGAGGTAAGGATCGCTTGAGAAACTCAAAATTTTCGCAGTTCTGATGCTCGAAACGAGTAACTAGATCGGACTAGGGGAAAAGTACGCATATCGTTGTAATCGGGCGAGTTTCTACTTTCAGATGCAACAGAAATTTTGCGGATTGGTCAATCGGTTCGCCAGATATGGCAGTTTGGAGGTAAGAAACGCTTGAGAAACTCAAAATTTTCGCAGTTCTGATGCTCGAAACGAATAACTAGAACGACCTAGGGGAAAAGTACGCATACCGTTGTAATCGGGCGAGTTTCTACTTTCAGATGCATCAGAAATTTGGCGGATTGGTCAATCCGTTCGCGAGATATGGCAGTTTGGAAGTAAGAAACGCTAGAGAAACTCAAAATTTTCGCAGTTCTGATGCTCGAAACGATTAACTAGAACGGCCTAGGGGAAAAGTACGCATACCGTTGTAATCGGGCGAGTTTCTACTTTCAGATGCAGCAGAAATTTTGCGGATTGGTCAATCCGTTCGCGAGATATGGCAGTTTGGAGGTAAGAAACGCTCCAGAAACTCAAAATTTTCGCAGTTCTGATGCTCGAAACGAATAACTAGAACGGACTAGGGGAAAAGTACGCATTCCGTTGTAATCGGGCGAGTTTCTACTTTCAGATGCAACAGAAATTTTGCGGATTGGTCAATCCGTTCGCGAGATATGGCAGTTTGGAGGTAAGGATCGCTTGAGAAACTCAAAATTTTCGCAGTTCTGATGCTCGAAACGAATAACTAGAACGGCCTAGGGGAAAGGTACGCATACCGTTGTAATCGGGCGAGTTTCTACTTCCAGATGCAACAGAAATTTTGCGGATTGGTCAATCCGTTCGCGAGATATGGCGGTTTGGAGGTAAGAAACGCTTGAGAAACTCAAAATTTTCGCAGTTCTGATGCTCGACAAGCATAACTAGAACGGTTTAGGGGAAAAGTACGCATACCGTTGTAATCGGGCGAGTTTCTACTTTCAGATGCAACAGAAATTTTAGGGATTGGTCAATCCGTTCGCGAGATATGGCAGTTTGTAGGTAAGAAACGCTTGAGAAACTCAACATTTTCGCAGTTCTGATGCTCGAAACGAATAACTAGAACGGCCTAGGGGAAAAGTACGCATTCCGTTGTAATCGGGCGAGTTTCTACTTTCAGATGCAACAGAAATTTTGCGGATTGGTCAATCCGTTCGCGAGATATGGCAGTTTGGAGGTAAGGATCGCTTGAGAAACTCAAAATTTTCGCAGTTCTGATGCTCGAAACGAGTAACTAGATCGGACTAGGGGAAAAGTACGCATTCCGTTGTAATCGGGCGAGTTTCTACTTTCAGATGCAACAGAAATTTTGCGGATTGGTCAATCCGTTCGCGAGATATGGCAGTTTGGAGGTAAGGATCGCTTGAGAAACTCAAAATTTTCGCAGTTCTGATGCTCGAAACGAGTAACTAGATCGGACTAGGGGAAAAGTACGCATATCGTTGTAATCGGGCGAGTTTCTACTTTCAGATGCAACAGAAATTTTGCGGATTGGTCAATCCGTTCGCCAGATATGGCAGTTTGGAGGTAAGAAACGCTTGAGAAACTCAAAATTTTCGCAGTTCTGATGCTCGAAACGAATAACTAGAACGACCTAGGGGAAAAGTACGCATACCGTTGTAATCGGGCGAGTTTCTACTTTCAGATGCATCAGAAATTTGGCGGATTGGTCAATCCGTTCGCGAGATATGGCGGTTTGGAGGTAAGAAACGCTTGAGAAACTCAAAATTTTCGCAGTTCTGATGCTCGACAAGCATAACGAGAACGGTCTAGGGGAAAAGTACGCATACCGTTGTAATCGGGCGACTTTCTACTTTCAGATGAAACAGAAATTTTGCGGATTGGTCAATCCGTTCGCGAGATATGGCAGTTTGGAGGTAAGAAACGCTTGAGAAACTCAAAATTTTCGCAGTTCTGATGCTCGAAACGAATAACTAGAACGGCCTAGGGTAAAAGTATGCATACCGTTGTAATCGGGCGAGTTTCTACTTTCAGATGCAACAGAAATTTTGCGGATTGGTCAATCCGTTCGCGAGATATGGCAGTTTGGAAGTATGAAACACTTGAGAAACACAAAATTTTCGCAGTTCTGATGCTCGAAACGAATAACTAGAGCGGCCTAGGGGAAAAGTACGCATACCGTTGTAATCGGGCGAGTTTCTACTTTCAGATGCATCAGAAATTTGGCGGATTGGTCAATCCGTTCGCGAGATATGGCAGTTTGGAAGTAAGAAACGCTAGAGAAACTCAAAATTTTCGCAGTTCTGATGCTCGAAACGATTAACTAGAACGGCCTAGGGGAAAAGTACGCATACCGTTGTAATCGGGCGAGTTTCTACTTTCAGATGCAGCAGAAATTTTGCGGATTGGTCAATCCGTTCGCGAGATATGGCAGTTTGGAGGTAAGAAACGCTCCAGAAACTCAAAATTTTCGCAGTTCTGATGCTCGAAACGAATAACTAGAACGGACTAGGGGAAAAGTACGCATACAGTTGTAATCGGGCGAGTTTCTACTTTCAGATGCGACAGAAATTTTGCGGATTGGTCAATCCGTTCGCGAGATATGGCAGTTTGGAAGTAAGAAACGCTTGAGAAACTCAAAATTTTCGCAGTTCTGATGCTCGAAACGAATAACTAGAACGGCCTAGGGGAAAGGTACGCATACCGTTGTAATCGGGCGAGTTTCTACTTTCAGATGCAGCAGAAATTTTGCGGATTGGTCAATCCGTTCGCGAGATATGGCAGTTTGGAGGTAAGAAACGCTAGAGAAACTCAAAATTTTCGCAGTTCTGATGCTCGAAACGAATAACTAGAGCGGCCTAGGGGAAAAGTACGCATACCGTTGTAATCGGGCGAGTTTCTACTTTCAGATGCATCAGAAATTTGGCGGATTGGTCAATCCGTTCGCGAGATATGGCAGTTTGGAAGTAAGAAACGCTAGAGAAACTCAAAATTTTCGTAGTTCTGATGCTCGAAACGATTAACTAGAACGGCCTAGGGGAAAAGTACGCATACCGTTGTAATCGGGCGAGTTTCTACTTTCAGATGCAGCAGAAATTTTGCGGATTGGTCAATCCGTTCGCGAGATATGGCAGTTTGGAGGTAAGAAACGCTCCAGAAACTCAAAATTTTCGCAGTTCTGATGCTCGAAACGAATAACTAGAACGGACTAGGGGAAAAGTACGCATACAGTTGTAATCGGGCGAGTTTCTACTTTCAGATGCGACAGAAATTTTGCGGATTGGTCAATCCGTTCGCGAGATATGGCAGTTTGGAAGTAAGAAACGCTTGAGAAACTCAAAATTTTCGCAGTTCTGATGCTCGAAACGAATAACTAGAACGGCCTAGGGGAAAGGTACGCATACCGTTGTAATCGGGCGAGTTTCTACTTCCAGATGCAACAGAAATTTTGCGGATTGGTCAATCCGTTCGCGAGATATGGCGGTTTGGAGGTAAGAAACGCTTGAGAAACTCAAAATTTTCGCAGTTCTGATGCTCGACAAGCATAACGAGAACGGTCTAGGGTAAAAGTACGCATACCGTTGTAATCGGGCGACTTTCTACTTTCAGATGAAACAGAAATGTTGCGGATTGGTCTATCCGTTCGCGAGATATGGCAGTTTGGAGGTAAGATACGCTTGAGAAACTCAAAATTTTCGCAGTTCTGATGCTCGAAACGAATAACTAGAACGGCCTAGGGGAAAGGTACGCATACCGTTGTAATCGGGCGAGTTTCTACTTCCAGATGCAACAGAAATTTTGCGGATTGGTCAATCCGTTCGCGAGATATGGCGGTTTGGAGGTAAGAAACGCTTGAGAAACTCAAAATTTTCGCAGTTCTGATGCTCGACAAGCATAACTAGAACGGTTTAGGGGAAAAGTACGCATACCGTTGTAATCGGGCGAGTTTCTACTTTCAGATGCAACAGAAATTTTGCGGATTGGTCAATCCGTTCGCGAGATATGGCAGTTTGTAGGTAAGAAACGCTTGAGAAACTCAAAATTTTCGCAGTTCTGATGCTCGAAACGAATAACTAGAACGACCTAGGGGAAAAGTACGCATACCGTTGTAATCGGGCGAGTTTCTACTTTCAGATGCATCAGAAATTTGGCGGATTGGTCAATCCGTTCGCGAGATATGGCAGTTTGGAAGTAAGAAACGCTAGAGAAACTCAAAATTTTCGCAGTTCTGATGCTCGAAACGATTAACTAGAACGGACTAGGGGAAAAGTACGCATACCGTTGTAATCGGGCGAGTTTCTACTTCCAGATGCAACAGAAATTTTGCGGATTGGTCAATCCGTTCGCGAGATATGGCGGTTTGGAGGTAAGAAACGCTTGAGAAACTCAAAATTTTCGCAGTTCTGATGCTCGACAAGCATAACGAGAACGGTCTAGGGGAAAAGTACGCATACCGTTGTAATCGGGCGACTTTCTACTTTCAGATGAAACAGAAATTTTGCGGATTGGTCAATCCGTTCGCGAGATATGGCAGTTTGGAGGTAAGAAACGCTTGAGAAACTCAAAATTTTCGCAGTTCTGATGCTCGAAACGAATAACTAGAACGGCCTAGGGTAAAAGTATGCATACCGTTGTAATCGGGCGAGTTTCTACTTTCAGATGCAACAGAAATTTTGCGGATTGGTCAATCCGTTCGCGAGATATGGCAGTTTGGAAGTATGAAACACTTGAGAAACACAAAATTTTCGCAGTTCTGATGCTCGAAACGAATAACTAGAGCGGCCTAGGGGAAAACTACGCATACCGTTGTAATCGGGCGAGTTTCTACTTTCAGATGCATCAGAAATTTGGCGGATTGGTCAATCCGTTCGCGAGATATGGCAGTTTGGAAGTAAGAAACGCTAGAGAAACTCAAAATTTTCGCAGTTCTGATGCTCGAAGCGATTAACTAGAACGGCCTAGGGGAAAAGTACGCATACCGTTGTAATCGGGCGAGTTTCTGCTTTCAGATGCAGCAGAAATTTTGCGGATTGGTCAATCCGTTCGCGAGATATGGCAGTTTCCAGGTAAGAAACGCTCCAGAAACTCAAACTTTTCGCAGTGCTGATGCTCGAAACGAATAACTAGAACGGACTAGGCGAAAAGTACGCATACCGTTGTAATCGGGCGAGTTTCTACTTTCAGATGCATCAGAAATTTGGCGGATTGGTCAATCCGTTCGCGAGATATGGCAGTTTGGAAGTAAGAAACGCTAGAGAAACTCAAAATTTTCGTAGTTCTGATGCTCGAAACGATTAACTAGAACGGCCTAGGGGAAAAGTACGCATACCGTTGTAATCGGGCGAGTTTCTACTTTCAGATGCAGCAGAAATTTTGCGGATTGGTCAATCCGTTCGCGAGATATGGCAGTTTGGAGGTAAGAAACGCTCCAGAAACTCAAAATTTTCGCAGTTCTGATGCTCGAAACGAATAACTAGAACGGACTAGGGGAAAAGTACGCATACAGTTGTAATCGGGCGAGTTTCTACTTTCAGATGCGACAGAAATTTTGCGGATTGGTCAATCCGTTCGCGAGATATGGCAGTTTGGAAGTAAGAAACGCTTGAGAAACTCAAAATTTTCGCAGTTCTGATGCTCGAAACGAATAACTAGAACGGCCTAGGGGAAAGGTACGCATACCGTTGTAATCGGGCGAGTTTCTACTTCCAGATGCAACAGAAATTTTGCGGATTGGTCAATCCGTTCGCGAGATATGGCGGTTTGGAGGTAAGAAACGCTTGAGAAACTCAAAATTTTCGCAGTTCTGATGCTCGACAAGCATAACGAGAACGGTCTAGGGTAAAAGTACGCATACCGTTGTAATCGGGCGACTTTCTACTTTCAGATGAAACAGAAATGTTGCGGATTGGTCTATCCGTTCGCGAGATATGGCAGTTTGGAGGTAAGATACGCTTGAGAAACTCAAAACTTTCGCAGTTCTGATGCTCGAAACGAATAACTAGAACGGCCTAGGGGAAAGGTACGCATACCGTTGTAATCGGGCGAGTTTCTACTTCCAGATGCAACAGAAATTTTGCGGATTGGTCAATCCGTTCGCGAGATATGGCGGTTTGGAGGTAAGAAACGCTTGAGAAACTCAAAATTTTCGCAGTTCTGATGCTCGACAAGCATAACTAGAACGGTTTAGGGGAAAAGTACGCATACCGTTGTAATCGGGCGAGTTTCTACTTTCAGATGCAACAGAAATTTTGCGGATTGGTCAATCCGTTCGCGAGATATGGCAGTTTGTAGGTAAGAAACGCTTGAGAAACTCAAAATTTTCGCAGTTCTGATGCTCGAAACGAATAACTAGAACGACCTAGGGGAAAAGTACGCATACCGTTGTAATCGGGCGAGTTTGTACTTTCAGATGCATCAGAAATTTGGCGGATTGGTCAATCCGTTCGCGAGATATGGCAGTTTGGAAGTAAGAAACGCTAGAGAAACTCAAAATTTTCGCAGTTCTGATGCTCGAAACGATTAACTAGAACGGACTAGGGGAAAAGTACGCATACCGTTGTAATCGGGCGAGTTTCTACTTCCAGATGCAACAGAAATTTTGCGGATTGGTCAATCCGTTCGCGAGATATGGCGGTTTGGAGGTAAGAAACGCTTGAGAAACTCAAAATTTTCGCAGTTCTGATGCTCGACAAGCATAACGAGAACGGTCTAGGGGAAAAGTACGCATACCGTTGTAATCGGGCGACTTTCTACTTTCAGATGAAACAGAAATTTTGCGGATTGGTCAATCCGTTCGCGAGATATGGCAGTTTGGAGGTAAGAAACGCTTGAGAAACTCAAAATTTTCGCAGTTCTGATGCTCGAAACGAATAACTAGAACGGCCTAGGGTAAAAGTATGCATACCGTTGTAATCGGGCGAGTTTCTACTTTCAGATGCAACAGAAATTTTGCGGATTGGTCAATCCGTTCGCGAGATATGGCAGTTTGGAAGTATGAAACACTTGAGAAACACAAAATTTTCGCAGTTCTGATGCTCGAAACGAATAACTAGAGCGGCCTAGGGGAAAACTACGCATACCGTTGTAATCGGGCGAGTTTCTACTTTCAGATGCATCAGAAATTTGGCGGATTGGTCAATCCGTTCGCGAGATATGGCAGTTTGGAAGTAAGAAACGCTAGAGAAACTCAAAATTTTCGCAGTTCTGATGCTCGAAGCGATTAACTAGAACGGCCTAGGGGAAAAGTACGCATACCGTTGTAATCGGGCGAGTTTCTGCTTTCAGATGCAGCAGAAATTTTGCGGATTGGTCAATCCGTTCGCGAGATATGGCAGTTTCCAGGTAAGAAACGCTCCAGAAACTCAAACTTTTCGCAGTGCTGATGCTCGAAACGAATAACTAGAACGGACTAGGCGAAAAGTACGCATACCGTTGTAATCGGGCGAGTTTCTACTTTCAGATGCATCAGAAATTTGGCGGATTGGTCAATCCGTTCGCGAGATATGGCAGTTTGGAAGTAAGAAACGCTAGAGAAACTCAAAATTTTCGTAGTTCTGATGCTCGAAACGATTAACTAGAACGGCCTAGGGGAAAAGTACGCATACCGTTGTAATCGGGCGAGTTTCTACTTTCAGATGCAGCAGAAATTTGGCGGATTGGTCAATCCGTTCGCGAGATATGGCAGTTTGGAAGTAAGAAACGCTTGAGAAACTCAAAATTTTCGCAGTTCTGATGCTCGAAACGAATAACTAGAACGGCCTAGGGGAAAGGTACGCATACCGTTGTAATCGGGCGAGTTTCTACTTTCAGATGCAGCAGAAATTTTGCGGATTGGTCAATCCGTTCGCGAGATATGGCAGTTTGGAGGTAAGAAACGCTAGAGAAACTCAAAATTTTCGCAGTTCTGATGCTCGAAACGAATAACTAGAACGGCCTAGGGGAAAACTACGCATACCGTTGTAATCGGGCGAGTTTCTACTTTCAGATGCATCAGAAATTTGGCGGATTGGTCAATCCGTTCGCGAGATATGGCAGTTTGGAAGTAAGAAACGCTTGAGAAACTCAAAATTTTCGCAGTTCTGATGCTCGAAACGAATAACTAGAACGGCCTAGGGGAAAGGTACGCATACCGTTGTAATCGGGCGAGTTTCTACTTCCAGATGCAACAGAAATTTTGCGGATTGGTCAATCCGTTCGCGAGATATGGCGGTTTGGAGGTAAGAAACGCTTGAGAAACTCAAAATTTTCGCAGTTCTGATGCTCGAAACGAATAACTAGAACGGCCTAGGGGAAAGGTACGCATACCGTTGTAATCGGGCGAGTTTCTACTTCCAGATGCAACAGAAATTTTGCGGATTGGTCAATCCGTTCGCGAGATATGGCGGTTTGGAGGTAAGAAACGCTTGAGAAACTCAAAATTTTCGCAGTTCTGATGCTCGACAAGCATAACTAGAACGGTTTAGGGGAAAAGTACGCATACCGTTGTAATCGGGCGAGTTTCTACTTTCAGATGCAACAGAAATTTTGCGGATTGGTCAATCCGTTCGCGAGATATGGCAGTTTGTAGGTAAGAAACGCTTGAGAAACTCAAAATTTTCGCAGTTCTGATGCTCGAAACGAATAACTAGAACGACCTAGGGGAAAAGTACGCATACCGTTGTAATCGGGCGAGTTTCTACTTTCAGATGCATCAGAAATTTGGCGGATTGGTCAATCCGTTCGCGAGATATGGCAGTTTGGAAGTAAGAAACGCTTGAGAAACTCAAAATTTTCGCAGTTCTGATGCTCGACAAGCATAACGAGAACGGTCTAGGGGAAAAGTACGCATACCGTTGTAATCGGGCGACTTTCTACTTTCAGATGAAACAGAAATTTTGCGGATTGGTCAATCCGTTCGCGAGATATGGCAGTTTGGAGGTAAGAAACGCTTGAGAAACTCAAAATTTTCGCAGTTCTGATGCTCGAAACGAATAACTAGAACGGCCTAGGGTAAAAGTATGCATACCGTTGTAATCGGGCGAGTTTCTACTTTCAGATGCAACAGAAATTTTGCGGATTGGTCAATCCGTTCGCGAGATATGGCAGTTTGGAAGTATGAAACACTTGAGAAACACAAAATTTTCGCAGTTCTGATGCTCGAAACGAATAACTAGAGCGGCCTAGGGGAAAACTACGCATACCGTTGTAATCGGGCGAGTTTCTACTTTCAGATGCATCAGAAATTTGGCGGATTGGTCAATCCGTTCGCGAGATATGGCAGTTTGGAAGTAAGAAACGCTAGAGAAACTCAAAATTTTCGCAGTTCTGATGCTCGAAGCGATTAACTAGAAAGGCCTAGGGGAAAAGTACGCATACCGTTGTAATCGGGCGAGTTTCTGCTTTCAGATGCAGCAGAAATTTTGCGGATTGGTCAATCCGTTCGCGAGATATGGCAGTTTCCAGGTAAGAAACGCTCCAGAAACTCAAACTTTTCGCAGTGCTGATGCTCGAAACGAATAACTAGAACGGACTAGGCGAAAAGTACGCATACAGTTGTAATCGGGCGAGTTTCTACTTTCAGATGCAACAGAAATTTTGCGGAATGGTTAATCCGTTCGCGAGATATGGCAGTTTGGAGGTAAGAAACGCTTGAGAAACTTAAAATTTTCGCAGTTCTGATGCTCGAAACGAATAACTAGAACGGCCTAGGGGAAAGGTACGCATACCGTTGTAATCGGGCGAGTTTCTACTTTCAGATGCAACAGAAATTTTGCGGATTGGTCAATCCGTTCGCGAGATATGGTAGTTTGTAGGTAAGAAACGCTTGAGAAACTCAAAATTTTCGCAGTTCTGATGCTCGACAAGCATAACTAGAACGGTCTAGGGGAAAAGTACGCATACCGTTGTAATCGGGCGAGTTTCTACTTTCAGATGCAACAGAAATTTTGCGGATTGGTCAATTCGTTCGCGAGATATGGCAGTTTGTAGGTAAGAAACGCTTGAGAAACTCAACATTTTCGCAGTTCTGATGCTCGAAACGAATAACTAGAACGGCCTAGGGGAAAGGTACGCATACCGTTGTAATCGGGCGAGTTTCTACTTTCAGATGCAACAGAAATTTTGCGGATTGGTCAATCCGTTCGCGAGATATGGTAGTTTGTAGGTAAGAAACGCTTGAGAAACTCAAAATTTTCGCAGTTCTGATGCTCGACAAGCATAACTAGAACGGTCTAGGGTAAAAGTACGCACAACCGTTGTAATCGGGCGACTTTCTACTTTCAGATGAAACAGAAATGTTGCGGATTGGTCAATCCGTTCGCGAGATATGGCAGTTTGGAGGTAAGATACGCTTGAGAAAATCAAAATTTTCGCAGTTCTGATGCTCGAAACGAATAACTAGAACGGCCTAGGGGAAAGGTACGCATACCGTTGTAATCGGGCGAGTTTCTACTTCCAGATGCAACAGAAATTTTGCGGATTGGTCAATCCGTTCGCGAGATATGGCGGTTTGGAGGTAAGAAACGCTTGAGAAACTCAAAATTTTCGCAGTTCTGATGCTCGACAAGCATAACTAGAACGGTTTAGGGGAAAAGTACGCATACCGTTGTAATCGGGCGAGTTTCTACTTTCAGATGCAACAGAAATTTTGCGGATTGGTCAATCCGTTCGCGAGATATGGCAGTTTGTAGGTAAGAAACGCTTGAGAAACTCAAAATTTTCGCAGTTCTGATGCTCGAAACGAATAACTAGAACGACCTAGGGGAAAAGTACGCATACCGTTGTAATCGGGCGAGTTTCTACTTTCAGATGCATCAGAAATTTGGCGGATTGGTCAATCCGTTCGCGAGATATGGCAGTTTGGAAGTAAGAAACGCTTGAGAAACTCAAAATTTTCGCAGTTCTGATGCTCGACAAGCATAACGAGAACGGTCTAGGGGAAAAGTACGCATACCGTTGTAATCGGGCGACTTTCTACTTTCAGATGAAACAGAAATTTTGCGGATTGGTCAATCCGTTCGCGAGATATGGCAGTTTGGAGGTAAGAAACGCTTGAGAAACTCAAAATTTTCGCAGTTCTGATGCTCGAAACGAATAACTAGAACGGCCTAGGGTAAAAGTATGCATACCGTTGTAATCGGGCGAGATTCTACTTTCAGATGCAACAGAAATTTTGCGGATTGGTCAATCCGTTCGCGAGATATGGCAGTTTGGAAGTATGAAACACTTGAGAAACACAAAATTTTCGCAGTTCTGATGCTCGAAACGAATAACTAGAGCGGCCTAGGGGAAAACTACGCATACCGTTGTAATCGGGCGAGTTTCTACTTTCAGATGCATCAGAAATTTGGCGGATTGGTCAATCCGTTCGCGAGATATGGCAGTTTGGAAGTAAGAAACGCTAGAGAAACTCAAAATTTTCGCAGTTCTGATGCTCGAAGCGATTAACTAGAAAGGCCTAGGGGAAAAGTACGCATACCGTTGTAATCGGGCGAGTTTCTGCTTTCAGATGCAGCAGAAATTTTGCGGATTGGTCAATCCGTTCGCGAGATATGGCAGTTTCCAGGTAAGAAACGCTCCAGAAACTCAAACTTTTCGCAGTGCTGATGCTCGAAACGAATAACTAGAACGGACTAGGCGAAAAGTACGCATACAGTTGTAATCGGGCGAGTTTCTACTTTCAGATGCAACAGAAATTTTGCGGAATGGTTAATCCGTTCGCGAGATATGGCAGTTTGGAGGTAAGAAACGCTTGAGAAACTTAAAATTTTCGCAGTTCTGATGCTCGAAACGAATAACTAGAACGGCCTAGGGGAAAGGTACGCATACCGTTGTAATCGGGCGAGTTTCTACTTTCAGATGCAACAGAAATTTTGCGGATTGGTCAATCCGTTCGCGAGATATGGTAGTTTGTAGGTAAGAAACGCTTGAGAAACTCAAAATTTTCGCAGTTCTGATGCTCGACAAGCATAACTAGAACGGTCTAGGGGAAAAGTACGCATACCGTTGTAATCGGGCGAGTTTCTACTTTCAGATGCAACAGAAATTTTGCGGATTGGTCAATTCGTTCGCGAGATATGGCAGTTTGTAGGTAAGAAACGCTTGAGAAACTCAACATTTTCGCAGTTCTGATGCTCGAAACGAATAACTAGAACGGCCTAGGGGAAAGGTACGCATACCGTTGTAATCGGGCGAGTTTCTACTTTCAGATGCAACAGAAATTTTGCGGATTGGTCAATCCGTTCGCGAGATATGGTAGTTTGTAGGTAAGAAACGCTTGAGAAACTCAAAATTTTCGCAGTTCTGATGCTCGACAAGCATAACTAGAACGGTCTAGGGGAAAAGTACGCATACCGTTGTAATCGGGCGAGTTTTCTACTTTCAGATGCAACAGAAATTTTGCCGATTGGTCAATCCGTTCGCGAGATATGGCAGTTTGGAGGTAAGAAACGCTTGAGAAACTCAACATTTTCGCAGTTCTGATGCTCGAAACGAATAACTAGAACGGCCTAGGGGAAGGTACGCATACCGTTGTAATCGGGCGAGTTTCTACTTTCAGATGCAACAGAAATTTTGCGGATTGGTCAATCCGTTCGCGAGATATGGTAGTTTGTAGGTAAGAAACGCTTGAGAAACTCAAAATTTTCGCAGTTCTGATGCTCGACAAGCATAACTAGAACGGTCTAGGGGAAAAGTACGCATAACGTTGTAATCGGGCGAGTTTCTACTTTCAGATGCAACAGAAATTTTGCGGATTGGTCAATTCGTTCGCGAGATATGGCAGTTTGGAGGTAAGAAACGCTTGAGAATCTCAAAATTTTCGCAGTTCTGATGCTCGAAACGAATAACTAGAACGGCCTAGGGGAAAGGTACGCATACCGTTGTAATCGGGCGAGTTTCTACTTTCAGATGCAACAGAAATTTTGCGGATTGGTCAATCCGTTCGCGAGATATGGTAGTTTGTAGGTAAGAAACGCTTGAGAAACTCAAAATTTTCGCAGTTCTGATGCTCGACAAGCATAACTAGAACGGTCTAGGGGAAAAGTACGCATACCGTTGTAATCGGGCGAGTTTCTACTTTCAGATGCAACAGAAATTTTGCCGATTGGTCAATCCGTTCGCGAGATATGGCAGTTTGGAGGTAAGAAACGCTTGAGAAACTCAACATTTTCGCAGTTCTGATGCTCGAAACGAATAACTAGAACGGCCTAGGGGAAAGGTACGCATACCGTTGTAATCGTGCGAGTTTCTACTTCAGATGCAACAGAAATTTTGCGGATTGGTCAATCCGTTCGCGAGATATGGTAGTTTGTAGGTAAGAAACGCTTGAGAAACTCAAAATTTTCGCAGTTCTGATGCTCGACAAGCATAACTAGAACGGTCTAGGGGAAAAGTACGCATACCTTTGTAATCGGGCGAGTTTCTACTTTCAGACGCAACAGAAATTTTGCGGATTAGTCAATCCGTTCGCGAGATATGGCAGTTTGGAGGTAAGAAACGCTTGAGAATCTCAAAATTTTCGCAGTTCTGATGCTCGAAACGAATAACTAGAACGGCCTAGGGGAAAGGTACGCATACCGTTGTAATCGGGCGAGTTTCTACTTCCAGATGCAACAGAAATTTTGCGGATTGGTCAAACCGTTCGCGAGATATGGCAGTTTGGAAGTAAGAAACGCTAGAGAAACTCAAAATTTTCGCAGTTCTGATGCTCGAAACGATTAACTAGAACGGCCTAGGGGAAAAGTACGCATACCGTTGTAATCGGGCGAGTTTCTACTTTCAGATGCAGCAGAAATTTTGCGGATTGGTCAATCCGTTCGCGAGATATGGCAGTTTGGAGGTAAGAAACGCTCCAGAAACTCAAAATTTTCGCAGTTCTGATGCTCGAAACGAATAACTAGAACGGCCTAGGGGAAAGGTACGCATACCGTTGTAATCGGGCGAGTTTCTACTTCCAGATGCAACAGCAATTTTGCGGATTGGTCAATCCGTTCGCGAGATATGGCGTTTTGGAGGTAAGAAACGCTTGAGAAACTCAACATTTTCGCAGTTCTGATGCTCGAAACGAATAATTGGAACGGCCTAGGGGAAAGGTACGCATACCGTTGTAATCGGGCGAGTTTCTACTTTCAGATGCATCAGAAATTTGGCGGATTGGTCAAACCGTTCGCGAGATATGGCAGTTTGGAAGTAAGAAACGCTAGAGAAACTCAAAATTTTCGCAGTTCTGATGCTCGAAACGATTAACTAGAACGGCCTAGGGGAAAAGTACGCATACCGTTGTAATCGGGCGAGTTTCTACTTTCAGATGCAGCAGAAATTTTGCGGATTGGTCAATCCGTTCGCGAGATATGGCAGTTTGGAGGTAAGAAACGCTCCAGAAACTCAAAATTTTCGCAGTTCTGATGCTCGAAACGAATAACTAGAACGGACTAGGGGAAAAGTACGCATACAGTTGTAATCGGGCGAGTTTCTACTTCAGATGCGACAGAAATTTTGCGGATTGGTCAATCCGTTCGCGAGATATGGCAGTTTGGAAGTAAGAAACGCTTGAGAAACTCAAAATTTTCGCAGTTCTGATGCTCGAAACGAATAACTAGAACGGCCTAGGGGAAAGGTACGCATACCGTTGTAATCGGGCGAGTTTCTACTTCCAGATGCAACAGAAATTTTGCGGATTGGTCAATCCGTTCGCGAGATATGGCGGTTTGGAGGTAAGAAACGCTTGAGAAACTCAAAATTTTCGCAGTTCTGATGCTCGACAAGCATAACGAGAACGGTCTAGGGTAAAAGTACGCATACCGTTGTAATCGGGCGACTTTCTACTTTCAGATGAAACAGAAATATTGCGGATTGGTCAATCCGTTCGCGAGATATGGCAGTTTGGAGGTAAGATACGCTTGAGAAACTCAAAATTTTCGCAGTTCTGATGCTCGAAACGAATAACTAGAACGGCCTAGGGGAAAGGTACGCATACCGTTGTAATCGGGAGAGTTTCTACTTCCAGATGCAACAGAAATTTTGCGGATTGGTCAATCCGTTCGCGAGATATGGCGGTTTGGAGGTAAGAAACGCTTGAGAAACTCAAAATTTTCGCAGTTCTGATGCTCGACAAGCATAACTAGAACGGTTTAGGGGAAAAGTACGCATACCGTTGTAATCGGGCGAGTTTCTACTTTCAGATGCAACAGAAATTTTAGGGATTGGTCAATCCGTTCGCGAGATATGGCAGTTTGTAGGTAAGAAACGCTTGAGAAACTCAACATTTTCGCAGTTCTGATACTCGAAACGAATAACTAGAACGGCCTAGGGGAAAAGTACGCATTCCGTTGTAATCGGGCGAGTTTCTACTTTCAGATGCAACAGAAATTTTGCGGATTGGTCAATCCGTTCGCGAGATATGGCAGTTTGGAGGTAAGAATCGCTTGAGAAACTCAAAATTTTCGCAATTCTGATGCTCGAAACGAGTAACTAGATCGGACTAGGGGAAAAGTACGCATATCGTTGTAATCGGGCGAGTTTCTACTTTCAGATGCAACAGAAATTTTGCGGATTGGTCAATCCGTTCGCCAGATATGGCAGTTTGGAGGTAAGAAACGCTTGAGAAACTCAAAATTTTCGCAGTTCTGATGCTCGAAACGAATAACTAGAACGACCTAGGGGAAAAGTACGCATACCGTTGTAATCGGGCGAGTTTCTACTTTCAGATGCATCAGAAATTTGGCGGATTGGTCAATCCGTTCGCGAGATATGGCAGTTTGGAAGTAAGAAACGCTAGAGAAACTCAAAATTTTCGCAGTTCTGATGCTCGAAACGATTAACTAGAACGGCCTAGGGGAAAAGTACGCATACAGTTGTAATCGGGCGAGTTTCTACTTTCAGATGCAACAGAAATTTTGCGGATTGGTCAATCCGTTCGCGAGATATGGCAGTTTGGAAGTAAGAAACGCTTGAGAAACTCAAAATTTTCGCAGTTCTGATGCTCGAAACGAATAACTAGAACGGCCTAGGGGAAAGGTACGCATACCGTTGTAATCGGGCGAGTTTCTACTTCCAGATGCAACAGAAATTTTGCGGATTGGTCAATCCGTTCGCGAGATATGGCAGTTTGGAAGTAAGAAACGCTTGAGAAACTCAAAATTTTCGCAGTTCTGATGCTCGAAACGAATAACTAGAACGGCCTAGGGTAAAAGTATGCATACCGTTGTAATCGGGCGAGTTTCTACTTTCAGATGCAACAGAAATTTTGCGGATTGGTCAATCCGTTCGCGAGATATGGCAGTTTGGAAGTATGAAACACTTGAGAAACACAAAATTTTCGCAGTTCTGATGCTCGAAACGAATAACTAGAGCGGCCTAGGGGAAAAGTACGCATACCGTTGTAATCGGGCGAGTTTCTACTTTCAGATGCATCAGAAATTTGGCGGATTGGTCAATCCGTTCGCGAGATATGGCAGTTTGGATGTAAGAAACGCTAGAGAAACTCAAAATTTTCGCAGTTCTGATGCTCGAAGCGATTAACTAGAACGGCCTAGGGGAAAAGTACGCATACCGTTGTAATCGGGCGAGTTTCTGCTTTCAGATGCAGCAGAAATTTTGCGGATTGGTCAATCCGTTCGCGAGATATGGCAGTTTCCAGGTAAGAAACGCTCCAGAAACTCAAACTTTTCGCAGTGCTGATGCTCGAAACGAATAACTAGAACGGACTAGGCGAAAAGTACGCATACAGTTGTAATCGGGCGAGTTTCTACTTTCAGATGCAACAGAAATTTTGCGGAATGGTTAATCCGTTCGCGAGATATGGCAGTTTGGAGGTAAGAAACGCTTGAGAAACTTAAAATTTTCGCAGTTCTGATGCTCGAAACGAATAACTAGAACGGCCTAGGGGAAAGGTACGCATACCGTTGTAATCGGGCGAGTTTCTACTTTCAGATGCAACAGAAATTTTGCGGATTGGTCAATCCGTTCGCGAGATATGGTAGTTTGTAGGTAAGAAACGCTTGAGAAACTCAAAATTTTCGCAGTTCTGATGCTCGACAAGCATAACTAGAACGGTCTAGGGGAAAAGTACGCATACCGTTGTAATCGGGCGAGTTTCTACTTTCAGATGCAACAGAAATTTTGCGGATTGGTCAATTCGTTCGCGAGATATGGCAGTTTGTAGGTAAGAAACGCTTGAGAAACTCAACATTTTCGCAGTTCTGATGCTCGAAACGAATAACTAGAACGGCCTATGGGAAAGGTACGCATACCGTTGTAATCGGGCGAGTTTCTACTTTCAGATGCAACAGAAATTTTGCGGATTGGTCAATCCGTTCGCGAGATATGGTAGTTTGTAGGTAAGAAACGCTTGAGAAACTCAAAATTTTCGCAGTTCTGATGCTCGACAAGCATAACTAGAACGGTCTAGGGGAAAAGTACGCATACCGTTGTAATCGGGCGAGTTTCTACTTTCAGATGCAACAGAAATTTTGCCGATTGGTCAATCCGTTCGCGAGATATGGCAGTTTGGAGGTAAGAAACGCTTGAGAAACTCAACATTTTCGCAGTTCTGATGCTCGAAACGAATAACTAGAACGGCCTAGGGGAAAGGTACGCATACCGTTGTAATCGGGCGAGTTTCTACTTTCAGATGCAACAGAAATTTTGCGGATTGGTCAATCCGTTCGCGAGATATGGTAGTTTGTAGGTAAGAAACGCTTGAGAAACTCAAAATTTTCGCAGTTCTGATGCTCGACAAGCGTAACTAGAACGGTCTAGGGGAAAAGTACGCATACCGTTGTAATCGCGCGAGTTTCTACTTTCAGATGCAACAGAAATTTTGCGGATTGGTCAATCCGTTCGCGAGATATGGCAGTTTGTAGGTAAGAAACGCTTAAGAAACTCGAAATTTTCGCAGTTCTGATGCTCGAAACGAATAACTAGAACGGCCTAGGGGAAAAGTACGCATACCTTTGTAATCGGGCGAGTTTCTACTTTCAGACGCAACAGAAATTTTGCGGATTAGTCAATCCGTTCGCGACATATGGCAGTTTGGAGGTAAGAAACGCTTGAGAAACTCAACATTTTCGCAGTTCTGATGCTCGAAACGAATAACTAGAACGGACTAGGGGAAAAGTACACATACAGTTGTAATCGGGCGAGTTTCTACTTTCAGATGCAACAGAAATTTTGCGGATTGGTCAATCCGTTCGCGAGATATGGCAGTTTGGAAGTAAGAAACGCTTGAGAAACTCAAAATTTTCGCAGTTCTGATGCTCGAAACGAATAACTAGAACGGCCTAGGGGAAAGGTACGCATACCGTTGTAATCGGGCGAGTTTCTACTTCCAGATGCAACAGAAATTTTGCGGATTGGTCAATCCGTTCGCGAGATATGGCAGTTTGGAGGTATGAAACACTTGAGAAACACAAAATTTTCGCAGTTCTGATGCTCGAAACGAATAACTAGAGCGGCCTAGGGGAAAAGTACGCATACCGTTGTAATCGGGCGAGTTTCTACTTTCAGATGCATCAGAAATTTGGCGGATTGGTCAATCCGTTCGCGAGATATGGCAGTTTGGAAGTAAGAAACGCTAGAGAAACTCAAAATTTTCGCAGTTCTGATGCTCGAAACGATTAACTAGAACGGCCTAGGGGAAAAGTACGCATACCGTTGTAATCGGGCGAGTTTCTCCTTTCAGATGCAGCAGAAATTTTGCGGATTGGTCAATCCGTTCGCGAGATATGGCAGTTTGGAGGTAAGAATCGCTCCAGAAACTCAAAATTTTCGCAGTTCTGATGCTCGAAACGACTAACTAGAACGGACTAGGGGAAAAGTACGCATACAGTTGTAATCGGGCGAGTTTCTACTTTCAGATGCAACAGAAATTTTGCGGATTGGTCAATCCGTTCGCGAGATATGGCAGTTTGGAAGTAAGAAACGCTTGAGAAACTCAAAATTTTCGCAGTTCTGATGCTCGAAACGAATAACTAGAACGGCCTAGGGGAAAGGTACGCATACCGTTGTAATCGGGCGAGTTTCTACTTTCAGATGCAACAGAAATTTTGCGGATTGGTCAATCCGTTCGCGAGATATGGTACTTTGTAGGTAAGAAACGCTTGAGAAAGTCAAAATTTTCGCAGTTCTGATGCTCGACAAGCATAACTAGAACGGTCTAGGGGAAAAGTACGCACACCGTTGTAATCGGGCGAGTTTCTACTTTCAGATGCAACAGAAATTTTGCGGATTGGTCAATTCGTTCGCGAGATATGGCAGTTTGTAGGTAAGAAACGCTTGAGAAACTCAACATTTTCGCAGTTCTGATGCTCGAAACGAATAACTAGAACGGCCTAGGGGAAAGGTACGCATACCGTTGTAATCGGGCGAGTTTCTACTTTCAGATGCAACAGAAATTTTGCGGATTGGTCAATCCGTTCGCGAGATATGGTAGTTTGTAGGTAAGAAACGCTTGAGAAACTCAAAATTTTCGCAGTTCTGATGCTCGACAAGCATAACTAGAACGGTCTAGGGGAAAAGTACGCATACCGTTGTAATCGCGCGAGTTTCTACTTTCAGATGCAACAGAAATTTTGCGGATTGGTCAATCCGTTCGCGAGATATGGCAGTTTGTAGGTAAGAAACGCTTGAGAAACTCGAAATTTTCGCAGTTCTGATGCTCGAAACGAATAACTAGAACGGCCTAGGGGAAAAGTACGCATACCTTTGTAATCGGGCGAGTTTCTACTTTCAGACGCAACAGAAATTTTGCGGATTAGTCAATCCGTTCGCGAGATATGGCAGTTTGGAGGTAAGAAACGCTTGAGAATCTCAAAATTTTCGCAGTTCTGATGCTCGAAACGAATAACTAGAACGGCCTAGGGGAAAAGTATGCATACCGTTGTAATCGGGCGAGTTTCTACTTTCAGATGCAACAGAAATTTTGCGGATTGGTCAATCCGTTCGCGAGATATGGCAGTTTGGAGGTATGAAACACTTGAGAAACACAAAATTTTCGCAGTTCTGATGCTCGAAACGAATAACTAGAGCGGCCTAGGGGAAAAGTACGCATACCGTTGTAATCGGGCGAGTTTCTACTTTCAGATGCATCAGAAATTTGGCGGATTGGTCAATCCGTTCGCGAGATATGGCAGTTTGGAAGTAAGAAACGCTAGAGAAACTCAAAATTTTCGCAGTTCTGATGCTCGAAACGATTAACTAGAACGGCCTAGGGGAAAAGTACGCATACCGTTGTAATCGGGCGAGCTTCTCCTTTCAGATGCAGCAGAAATTTTGCGGATTGGTCAATCCGTTCGCGAGATATGGCAGTTTGGATGTAAGAATCGCTCCAGAAACTCAAAATTTTCGCAGTTCTGATGCTCGAAACGACTAACTAGAACGGACTAGGGGAAAAGTACGCATACAGTTGTAATCGGGCGAGTTTCTACTTTCAGATGCAACAGAAATTTTGCGGATTGGTCAATCCGTTCGCGAGATATGGCAGTTTGGAAGTAAGAAACGCTTGAGAAACTCAAAATTTTCGCAGTTCTGATGCTCGAAACGAATAACTAGAACGGCCTAGGGGAAAGGTACGCATACCGTTGTAATCGGGCGAGTTTCTACTTTCAGATGCAACAGAAATTTTGCGGATTGGTCAATCCGTTCGCGAGATATGGTACTTTGTAGGTAAGAAACGCTTGAGAAAGTCAAAATTTTCGCAGTTCTGATGCTCGACAAGCATAACTAGAACGGTCTAGGGGAAAAGTACGCACACCGTTGTAATCGGGCGAGTTTCTACTTTCAGATGCAACAGAAATTTTGCGGATTGGTCAATTCGTTCGCGAGATATGGCAGTTTGTAGGTAAGAAACGCTTGAGAAACTCAACATTTTCGCAGTTCTGATGCTCGAAACGAATAACTAGAACGGCCTAGGGGAAAGGTACGCATACCGTTGTAATCGGGCGAGTTTCTACTTTCAGATGCAACAGAAATTTTGCGGATTGGTCAATCCGTTCGCGAGATATGGTAGTTTGTAGGTAAGAAACGCTTGAGAAACTCAAAATTTTCGCAGTTCTGATGCTCGACAAGCATAACTAGAACGGTCTAGGGGAAAAGTACGCATACCGTTGTAATCGCGCGAGTTTCTACTTTCAGATGCAACAGAAATTTTGCGGATTGGTCAATCCGTTCGCGAGATATGGCAGTTTGGAAGTAAGAAACGCTTGAGAAACTCAAAATTTTCGCAGTTCTGATGCTCGAAACGAATAACTAGAACGGCCTAGGGGAAAGGTACGCATACCGTTGTAATCGGGCGAGTTTCTACTTCCAGATGCAACAGAAATTTTGCGGATTGGTCAATCCGTTCGCGAGATATGGCAGTTTGGAGGTATGAAACACTTGAGAAACACAAAATTTTCGCAGTTCTGATGCTCGAAACGAATAACTAGAGCGGCCTAGGGGAAAAGTACGCATACCGTTGTAATCGGGCGAGTTTCTACTTTCAGATGCATCAGAAATTTGGCGGATTGGTCAATCCGTTCGCGAGATATGGCAGTTTGGAAGTAAGAAACGCTAGAGAAACTCAAAATTTTCGCAGTTCTGATGCTCGAAACGATTAACTAGAACGGCCTAGGGGAAAAGTACGCATACCGTTGTAATCGGGCGAGTTTCTCCTTTCAGATGCAGCAGAAATTTTGCGGATTGGTCAATCCGTTCGCGAGATATGGCAGTTTGGAGGTAAGAATCGCTCCAGAAACTCAAAATTTTCGCAGTTCTGATGCTCGAAACGACTAACTAGAACGGACTAGGGGAAAAGTACGCATACAGTTGTAATCGGGCGAGTTTCTACTTTCAGATGCAACAGAAATTTTGCGGATTGGTCAATCCGTTCGCGAGATATGGCAGTTTGGAAGTAAGAAACGCTTGAGAAACTCAAAATTTTCGCAGTTCTGATGCTCGAAACGAATAACTAGAACGGCCTAGGGGAAAGGTACGCATACCGTTGTAATCGGGCGAGTTTCTACTTTCAGATGCAACAGAAATTTTGCGGATTGGTCAATCCGTTCGCGAGATATGGTACTTTGTAGGTAAGAAACGCTTGAGAAAGTCAAAATTTTCGCAGTTCTGATGCTCGACAAGCATAACTAGAACGGTCTAGGGGAAAAGTACGCACACCGTTGTAATCGGGCGAGTTTCTACTTTCAGATGCAACAGAAATTTTGCGGATTGGTCAATTCGTTCGCGAGATATGGCAGTTTGTAGGTAAGAAACGCTTGAGAAACTCAACATTTTCGCAGTTCTGATGCTCGAAACGAATAACTAGAACGGCCTAGGGGAAAGGTACGCATACCGTTGTAATCGGGCGAGTTTCTACTTTCAGATGCAACAGAAATTTTGCGGATTGGTCAATCCGTTCGCGAGATATGGTAGTTTGTAGGTAAGAAACGCTTGAGAAACTCAAAATTTTCGCAGTTCTGATGCTCGACAAGCATAACTAGAACGGTCTAGGGGAAAAGTACGCATACCGTTGTAATCGCGCGAGTTTCTACTTTCAGATGCAACAGAAATTTTGCGGATTGGTCAATCCGTTCGCGAGATATGGCAGTTTGTAGGTAAGAAACGCTTGAGAAACTCGAAATTTTCGCAGTTCTGATGCTCGAAACGAATAACTAGAACGGCCTAGGGGAAAAGTACGCATACCTTTGTAATCGGGCGAGTTTCTACTTTCAGACGCAACAGAAATTTTGCGGATTAGTCAATCCGTTCGCGAGATATGGCAGTTTGGAGGTAAGAAACGCTTGAGAATCTCAAAATTTTCGCAGTTCTGATGCTCGAAACGAATAACTAGAACGGCCTAGGGGAAAAGTATGCATACCGTTGTAATCGGGCGAGTTTCTACTTTCAGATGCAACAGAAATTTTGCGGATTGGTCCATCCGTTCGCGAGATATGGCAGTTTGGAGGTATGAAACACTTGAGAAACACAAAATTTTCGCAGTTCTGATGCTCGAAACGAATAACTAGAGCGGCCTAGGGGAAAAGTACGCATACCGTTGTAATCGGGCGAGTTTCTACTTTCAGATGCATCAGAAATTTGGCGGATTGGTCAATCCGTTCGCGAGATATGGCAGTTTGGAAGTAAGAAACGCTAGAGAAACTCAAAATTTTCGCAGTTCTGATGCTCGAAACGATTAACTAGAACGGCCTAGGGGAAAAGTACGCATACCGTTGTAATCGGGCGAGCTTCTCCTTTCAGATGCAGCAGAAATTTTGCGGATTGGTCAATCCGTTCGCGAGATATGGCAGTTTGGATGTAAGAATCGCTCCAGAAACTCAAAATTTTCGCAGTTCTGATGCTCGAAACGACTAACTAGAACGGACTAGGGGAAAAGTACGCATACAGTTGTAATCGGGCGAGTTTCTACTTTCAGATGCAACAGAAATTTTGCGGATTGGTCAATCCGTTCGCGAGATATGGCAGTTTGGAAGTAAGAAACGCTTGAGAAACTCAAAATTTTCGCAGTTCTGATGCTCGAAACGAATAACTAGAACGGCCTAGGGGAAAGGTACGCATACCGTTGTAATCGGGCGAGTTTCTACTTTCAGATGCAACAGAAATTTTGCGGATTGGTCAATCCGTTCGCGAGATATGGTACTTTGTAGGTAAGAAACGCTTGAGAAAGTCAAAATTTTCGCAGTTCTGATGCTCGACAAGCATAACTAGAACGGTCTAGGGGAAAAGTACGCACACCGTTGTAATCGGGCGAGTTTCTACTTTCAGATGCAACAGAAATTTTGCGGATTGGTCAATTCGTTCGCGAGATATGGCAGTTTGTAGGTAAGAAACGCTTGAGAAACTCAACATTTTCGCAGTTCTGATGCTCGAAACGAATAACTAGAACGGCCTAGGGGAAAGGTACGCATACCGTTGTAATCGGGCGAGTTTCTACTTTCAGATGCAACAGAAATTTTGCGGATTGGTCAATCCGTTCGCGAGATATGGTAGTTTGTAGGTAAGAAACGCTTGAGAAACTCAAAATTTTCGCAGTTCTGATGCTCGACAAGCATAACTAGAACGGTCTAGGGGAAAAGTACGCATACCGTTGTAATCGCGCGAGTTTCTACTTTCAGATGCAACAGAAATTTTGCGGATTGGTCAATCCGTTCGCGAGATATGGCAGTTTGTAGGTAAGAAACGCTTGAGAAACTCGAAATTTTCGCAGTTCTGATGCTCGAAACGAATAACTAGAACGGCCTAGGGGAAAAGTACGCATACCTTTGTAATCGGGCGAGTTTCTACTTTCAGACGCAACAGAAATTTTGCGGATTAGTCAATCCGTTCGCGAGATATGGCAGTTTGGAGGTAAGAAACGCTTGAGAATCTCAAAATTTTCGCAGTTCTGATGCTCGAAACGAATAACTAGAACGGCCTAGGGGAAAAGTACGCATACCGTTGTAATCGGGCGAGTTTCTACTTTCAGATGCAACAGAAATTTTGCGGATTGGTCAATTCGTTCGCGAGATATGGCAGTTTGTAGGTAAGAAACGCTTGAGAAACTCAACATTTTCGCAGTTCTGATGCTCGACACGAATAACTAGAACGGCCTAGGGGAAAGGTACGCATACCGTTGTAATCGGGCGAGTTTCTACTTTCAGATGCAACAGAAATTTTGCGGATTGGTCAATCCGTTCGCGAGATATGGTAGTTTGTAGGTAAGAAACGCTTGAGAAACTCAAAATTTTCGCAGTTCTGATGCTCGACAAGCATAACTAGAACGGTCTAGGGGAAAAGTACGCATACCGTTGTAATCGCGCGAGTTTCTACTTTCAGATGCAACAGAAATTTTGCGGATTGGTCAATCCTTTCGCGAGATATGGCAGTTTGTAGGTAAGAAACGCTTGAGAAACTCGAAATTTTCGCAGTTCTGATGCTCGAAACGAATAACTAGAACGGCCTAGGGGAAAAGTACGCATACCTTTATAATCGGGCGAGTTTCTACTTTCAGACGCAACAGAAATTTTGCGGATTGGTCAATCCGTTCGCGAGATATGGCAGTTTGTAGGTAAGAAACGCTTGAGAAACTCGAAATTTTCGCAGTTCTGATGCTCGAAACGAATAACTAGAACGGCCTAGGGGAAAAGTACGCATACCTTTGTAATCGGGCGAGTTTCTACTTTCAGACGCAACAGAAATTTTGCGGATTAGTCAATCCGTTCGCGAGATATGGCAGTTTGGAGGTAAGAAACGCTTGAGAATCTCAAAATTTTCGCAGTTCTGATGCTCGAAACGAATAACTAGAACGGCCTAGGGGAAAAGTACGCATACCGTTGTAATCGGGCGAGTTTCTACTTTCAGATGCAACAGAAATTTTGCGGATTGGTCAATTCGTTCGCGAGATATGGCAGTTTGTAGGTAAGAAACGCTTGAGAAACTCAACATTTTCGCAGTTCTGATGCTCGAAACGAATAACTAGAACGGCCTAGGGGAAAGGTACCCATACCGTTGTAATCGGGCGAGTTTCTACTTTCAGATGCAACAGAAATTTTGCGGATTGGTCAATCCGTTCGCGAGATATGGTAGTTAATAGGTAAGAAACGCTTGAGAAACTCAAAATTTTCGCAGTTCTGATGCTCGACAAGCATAACTAGAACGGTCTAGGGGAAAAGTACGCATACCGTTGTAATCGCGCGAGTTTCTACTTTCAGATGCAACAGAAATTTTGCGGATTGGTCAATCCTTTCGCGAGATATGGCAGTTTGTAGGTAAGAAACGCTTGAGAAACTCGAAATTTTCGCAGTTCTGATGCTCGAAACGAATAACTAGAACGGCCTAGGGGAAAAGTACGCATACCTTTATAATCGGGCGAGTTTCTACTTTCAGACGCAACAGAAATTTTGTGGATTGGTCAATCCGTTCGCGAGATATGGCAGTTTGTAGGTAAGAAACGCTTGAGAAACTCGAAATTTTCGCAGTTCTGATGCTCGAAACGAATAACTAGAACGGCCTAGGGGAAAAGTACGCATACCTTTGTAATCGGGCGAGTTTCTACTTTCAGACGCAACAGAAATTTTGCGGATTAGTCAATCCGTTCGCGAGATATGGTACTTTGTAGGTAAGAAACGCTTGAGAAAGTCAAAATTTTCGCAGTTCTGATGCTCGACAAGCATAACTAGAACGGCCTAGGGGAAAAGTACGCATACCGTTGTAATCGGGCGAGCTTCTCCTTTCAGATGCAGCAGAAATTTTGCGGATTGGTCAATCCGTTCGCGAGATATGGCAGTTTGGATGTAAGAATCGCTCCAGAAACTCAAAATTTTCGCAGTTCTGATGCTCGAAACGACTAACTAGAACGGACTAGGGGAAAAGTACGCATACAGTTGTAATCGGGCGAGTTTCTACTTTCAGATGCAACAGAAATTTTGCGGATTGGTCAATCCGTTCGCGAGATATGGCAGTTTGGAAGTAAGAAACGCTTGAGAAACTCAAAATTTTCGCAGTTCTGATGCTCGAAACGAATAACTAGAACGGCCTAGGGGAAAGGTACGCATACCGTTGTAATCGGGCGAGTTTCTACTTTCAGATGCAACAGAAATTTTGCGGATTGGTCAATCCGTTCGCGAGATATGGTACTTTGTAGGTAAGAAACGCTTGAGAAAGTCAAAATTTTCGCAGTTCTGATGCTCGACAAGCATAACTAGAACGGTCTAGGGGAAAAGTACGCACACCGTTGTAATCGGGCGAGTTTCTACTTTCAGATGCAACAGAAATTTTGCGGATTGGTCAATTCGTTCGCGAGATATGGCAGTTTGTAGGTAAGAAACGCTTGAGAAACTCAACATTTTCGCAGTTCTGATGCTCGAAACGAATAACTAGAACGGCCTAGGGGAAAGGTACGCATACCGTTGTAATCGGGCGAGTTTCTACTTTCAGATGCAACAGAAATTTTGCGGATTGGTCAATCCGTTCGCGAGATATGGTAGTTTGTAGGTAAGAAACGCTTGAGAAACTCAAAATTTTCGCAGTTCTGATGCTCGACAAGCATAACTAGAACGGTCTAGGGGAAAAGTACGCATACCGTTGTAATCGCGCGAGTTTCTACTTTCAGATGCAACAGAAATTTTGCGGATTGGTCAATCCGTTCGCGAGATATGGCAGTTTGTAGGTAAGAAACGCTTGAGAAACTCGAAATTTTCGCAGTTCTGATGCTCGAAACGAATAACTAGAACGGCCTAGGGGAAAAGTACGCATACCTTTGTAATCGGGCGAGTTTCTACTTTCAGACGCAACAGAAATTTTGCGGATTAGTCAATCCGTTCGCGAGATATGGCAGTTTGGAGGTAAGAAACGCTTGAGAATCTCAAAATTTTCGCAGTTCTGATGCTCGAAACGAATAACTAGAACGGCCTAGGGGAAAAGTACGCATACCGTTGTAATCGGGCGAGTTTCTACTTTCAGATGCAACAGAAATTTTGCGGATTGGTCAATTCGTTCGCGAGATATGGCAGTTTGTAGGTAAGAAACGCTTGAGAAACTCAACATTTTCGCAGTTCTGATGCTCGACACGAATAACTAGAACGGCCTAGGGGAAAGGTACGCATACCGTTGTAATCGGGCGAGTTTCTACTTTCAGATGCAACAGAAATTTTGCGGATTGGTCAATCCGTTCGCGAGATATGGTAGTTTGTAGGTAAGAAACGCTTGAGAAACTCAAAATTTTCGCAGTTCTGATGCTCGACAAGCATAACTAGAACGGTCTAGGGGAAAAGTACGCATACCGTTGTAATCGCGCGAGTTTCTACTTTCAGATGCAACAGAAATTTTGCGGATTGGTCAATCCTTTCGCGAGATATGGCAGTTTGTAGGTAAGAAACGCTTGAGAAACTCGAAATTTTCGCAGTTCTGATGCTCGAAACGAATAACTAGAACGGCCTAGGGGAAAAGTACGCATACCTTTATAATCGGGCGAGTTTCTACTTTCAGACGCAACAGAAATTTTGCGGATTGGTCAATCCGTTCGCGAGATATGGCAGTTTGTAGGTAAGAAACGCTTGAGAAACTCGAAATTTTCGCAGTTCTGATGCTCGAAACGAATAACTAGAACGGCCTAGGGGAAAAGTACGCATACCTTTGTAATCGGGCGAGTTTCTACTTTCAGACGCAACAGAAATTTTGCGGATTAGTCAATCCGTTCGCGAGATATGGCAGTTTGGAGGTAAGAAACGCTTGAGAATCTCAAAATTTTCGCAGTTCTGATGCTCGAAACGAATAACTAGAACGGCCTAGGGGAAAAGTACGCATACCGTTGTAATCGGGCGAGTTTCTACTTTCAGATGCAACAGAAATTTTGCGGATTGGTCAATTCGTTCGCGAGATATGGCAGTTTGTAGGTAAGAAACGCTTGAGAAACTCAACATTTTCGCAGTTCTGATGCTCGAAACGAATAACTAGAACGGCCTAGGGGAAAGGTACCCATACCGTTGTAATCGGGCGAGTTTCTACTTTCAGATGCAACAGAAATTTTGCGGATTGGTCAATCCGTTCGCGAGATATGGTAGTTAATAGGTAAGAAACGCTTGAGAAACTCAAAATTTTCGCAGTTCTGATGCTCGACAAGCATAACTAGAACGGTCTAGGGGAAAAGTACGCATACCGTTGTAATCGCGCGAGTTTCTACTTTCAGATGCAACAGAAATTTTGCGGATTGGTCAATCCTTTCGCGAGATATGGCAGTTTGTAGGTAAGAAACGCTTGAGAAACTCGAAATTTTCGCAGTTCTGATGCTCGAAACGAATAACTAGAACGGCCTAGGGGAAAAGTACGCATACCTTTATAATCGGGCGAGTTTCTACTTTCAGACGCAACAGAAATTTTGTGGATTGGTCAATCCGTTCGCGAGATATGGCAGTTTGTAGGTAAGAAACGCTTGAGAAACTCGAAATTTTCGCAGTTCTGATGCTCGAAACGAATAACTAGAACGGCCTAGGGGAAAAGTACGCATACCTTTGTAATCGGGCGAGTTTCTACTTTCAGACGCAACAGAAATTTTGCGGATTAGTCAATCCGTTCGCGAGATATGGCAGTTTGTAGGTAAGAAACGCTTGAGAATCTCAAAATTTTCGCAGTTCTGATGCTCGAAACGAATAACTAGAACGGCCTAGGGGAAAAGTACGCATACCGTTGTAATCGGGCGAGTTTCTACTTTCAGATGCAACAGAAATTTTGCGGATTGGTCAATTCGTTCGCGAGATATGGCAGTTTGTAGGTAAGAAACGCTTGAGAAACTCAACATTTTCGCAGTTCTGATGCTCGACACGAATAACTAGAACGGCCTAGGGGAAAGGTACGCATACCGTTGTAATCGGGCGAGTTTCTACTTTCAGATGCAACAGAAATTTTGCGGATTGGTCAATCCGTTCGCGAGATATGGTAGTTTGTAGGTAAGAAACGCTTGAGAAACTCAAAATTTTCGCAGTTCTGATGCTCGACAAGCATAACTAGAACGGTCTAGGGGAAAAGTACGCATACCGTTGTAATCGCGCGAGTTTCTACTTTCAGATGCAACAGAAATTTTGCGGATTGGTCAATCCGTTCGCGAGATATGGCAGTTTGTAGGTAAGAAACGCTTGAGAAACTCGAAATTTTCGCAGTTCTGATGCTCGAAACGAATAACTAGAACGGCCTAGGGGAAAAGTACGCATACCTTTGTAATCGGGCGAGTTTCTACTTTCAGACGCAACAGAAATTTTGCGGATTAGTCAATCCGTTCGCGAGATATGGCAGTTTGGAGGTAAGAAACGCTTGAGAATCTCAAAATTTTCGCAGTTCTGATGCTCGAAACGAATAACTAGAACGGCCTAGGGGAAAAGTACGCATACCGTTGTAATCGGGCGAGTTTCTACTTTCAGATGCAACAGAAATTTTGCGGATTGGTCAATTCGTTCGCGAGATATGGCAGTTTGTAGGTAAGAAACGCTTGAGAAACTCAACATTTTCGCAGTTCTGATGCTCGACACGAATAACTAGAACGGCCTAGGGGAAAGGTACGCATACCGTTGTAATCGGGCGAGTTTCTACTTTCAGATGCAACAGAAATTTTGCGGATTGGTCAATCCGTTCGCGAGATATGGTAGTTTGTAGGTAAGAAACGCTTGAGAAACTCAAAATTTTCGCAGTTCTGATGCTCGACAAGCATAACTAGAACGGTCTAGGGGAAAAGTACGCATACCGTTGTAATCGCGCGAGTTTCTACTTTCAGATGCAACAGAAATTTTGCGGATTGGTCAATCCTTTCGCGAGATATGGCAGTTTGTAGGTAAGAAACGCTTGAGAAACTCGAAATTTTCGCAGTTCTGATGCTCGAAACGAATAACTAGAACGGCCTAGGGGAAAAGTACGCATACCTTTATAATCGGGCGAGTTTCTACTTTCAGACGCAACAGAAATTTTGCGGATTGGTCAATCCGTTCGCGAGATATGGCAGTTTGTAGGTAAGAAACGCTTGAGAAACTCGAAATTTTCGCAGTTCTGATGCTCGAAACGAATAACTAGAACGGCCTAGGGGAAAAGTACGCATACCTTTGTAATCGGGCGAGTTTCTACTTTCAGACGCAACAGAAATTTTGCGGATTAGTCAATCCGTTCGCGAGATATGGCAGTTTGGAGGTAAGAAACGCTTGAGAATCTCAAAATTTTCGCAGTTCTGATGCTCGAAACGAATAACTAGAACGGCCTAGGGGAAAAGTACGCATACCGTTGTAATCGGGCGAGTTTCTACTTTCAGATGCAACAGAAATTTTGCGGATTGGTCAATTCGTTCGCGAGATATGGCAGTTTGTAGGTAAGAAACGCTTGAGAAACTCAACATTTTCGCAGTTCTGATGCTCGAAACGAATAACTAGAACGGCCTAGGGGAAAGGTACCCATACCGTTGTAATCGGGCGAGTTTCTACTTTCAGATGCAACAGAAATTTTGCGGATTGGTCAATCCGTTCGCGAGATATGGTAGTTAATAGGTAAGAAACGCTTGAGAAACTCAAAATTTTCGCAGTTCTGATGCTCGACAAGCATAACTAGAACGGTCTAGGGGAAAAGTACGCATACCGTTGTAATCGCGCGAGTTTCTACTTTCAGATGCAACAGAAATTTTGCGGATTGGTCAATCCTTTCGCGAGATATGGCAGTTTGTAGGTAAGAAACGCTTGAGAAACTCGAAATTTTCGCAGTTCTGATGCTCGAAACGAATAACTAGAACGGCCTAGGGGAAAAGTACGCATACCTTTATAATCGGGCGAGTTTCTACTTTCAGACGCAACAGAAATTTTGTGGATTGGTCAATCCGTTCGCGAGATATGGCAGTTTGTAGGTAAGAAACGCTTGAGAAACTCGAAATTTTCGCAGTTCTGATGCTCGAAACGAATAACTAGAACGGCCTAGGGGAAAAGTACGCATACCTTTGTAATCGGGCGAGTTTCTACTTTCAGACGCAACAGAAATTTTGCGGATTAGTCAATCCGTTCGCGAGATATGGCAGTTTGGAGGTAAGAAACGCTTGAGAATCTCAAAATTTTCGCAGTTCTGATGCTCGAAACGAATAACTAGAACGGCCTAGGGGAAAAGTACGCATACCGTTGTAATCGGGCGAGTTTCTACTTTCAGATGCAACAGAAATTTTGCGGATTGGTCAATTCGTTCGCGAGATATGGCAGTTTGTAGGTAAGAAACGCTTGAGAAACTCAACATTTTCGCAGTTCTGATGCTCGAAACGAATAACTAGAACGGCCTAGGGGAAAGGTACCCATACCGTTGTAATCGGGCGAGTTTCTACTTTCAGATGCAACAGAAATTTTGCGGATTGGTCAATCCGTTCGCGAGATATGGTAGTTTGTAGGTAAGAAACGCTTGAGAAACTCAAAATTTTCGCAGTTCTGATGCTCGACAAGCATAACTAGAACGGTCTAGGGGAAAAGTACGCATACCGTTGTAATCGCGCGAGTTTCTACTTTCAGATGCAACAGAAATTTTGCGGATTGGTCAATCCTTTCGCGAGATATGGCAGTTTGTAGGTAAGAAACGCTTGAGAAACTTGAAATTTTCGCAGTTCTGATGCTCGAAACGAATAACTAGAACGGCCTAGGGGAAAAGTACGCATACCTTTGTAATCGGGCGAGTTTCTACTTTCAGACGCAACAGAAATTTTGCGGATTAGTCAATCCGTTCGCGAGATATGGCAGTTTGGAGGTAAGAAACGCTTGAGAATCTCAAAATTTTCGCAGTTCTGATGCTCGAAACGAATAACTAGAACGGAGTAGGGGAAAAGTACGCATACAGTTGTAATCGGGCGAGTCTCTACTATCAGATGCAACAGAAATTTTGCGGATTGGTCAATCCGTTCGCGAGATATGGCAGTTTGGAAGTAAGAAACGCTTGAGAAACTCAACATTTTCGCAGTTCTGATGCTCGAAACGAATAACTAGAACGGCCTAGGGGAAAGTTACGCACACCGTTGTAATCGGGCGAGTTTCTACTTTCAGATGCAACAGAGATTTTGCGGATTGGTCAATCCGTTCGCGAGATATGGTAGTTTGTAGGTAAGAAACGCTTGAGAAACTCAAAATTTTCGCAGTTCTGATGCTCGACAAGCATAACTAGAACGGTCTAGGGGAAAAGTACGCATACCGTTGTAATCGGGCGAGTTTCTACTTTCAGATGCAACAGAAATTTTGCGGATTGGTCAATCCGTTCGCGAGATATGGCAGTTTGGAAGTAAGAAACGCTAGAGAAACTCAAAATTTTCGCAGTTCTGATGCTCGAAACGATTAACTAGAACGGCCTAGGGGAAAAGTACGCATACCGTTGTAATCGGGCGAGTTTCTACTTTCAGATGCAACAGAAATTTTGCGGATTAGTGAATCCGTTCGCGAGATATGGCAGTTTGGAGGTAAGAAACGCTTGAGAAACTCAAAATTTTCGCAGTTCTGATGCTCGACAAGCATAACGAGAACGGTCTAGGGGAAAAGTACGCATACCGTTGTAATCGCGCGACTTTCTACTTTCAGATGAAATAGAAATTTTGCGGATTGGTCAATCCGTTCGCGAGATATGGCAGTTTGGAGGTAAGAAACGCTTGAGAAACTCAAAATTTTCGCAGTTCTGATGCTCGAAACGATTAACTAGAACGGCCTAGGGGAAAAGTACGCATACCGTTGTAATCGGGCGAGTTTCTACTTTCAGATGCAACAGAAATTTTGCGGATTAGTGAATCCGTTCGCGAGATATGGCAGTTTGGAGGTAAGAAACGCTTGAGAAACTCAAAATTTTCGCAGTTCTGATGCTCGACAAGCATAACGAGAACGGTCTAGGGGAAAAGTACGCATACCGTTGTAATCGCGCGACTTTCTACTTTCAGATGAAATAGAAATTTTGCGGATTGGTCAATCCGTTCGCGAGATATGGCAGTTTGGAGGTAAGAAACGCTTGAGAAACTCAAAATTTTCGCAGTTCTGATGCTCGAAACGAATAACTAGAACCGCCTAGGGGAATAGTACGCATACCGTTGTAATCGCGCGAGTTTCTACTTTCAGATGCATCAGAAATTTTGCGGATTGGTCAATCCGTTCGCGAGATATGGCAGTTTGTATGTAAGAAATGCTTGAGAAACTGAAAATTTTCGCAGTTCTGATGCTCGACAAGCATAACTAGAACGGACTAGGGGAAAAGTACGCATACCGTTGTAATCGGGCGAGTTTCTACTTTCAGATGCAACAGAAATTTTGCGGATTAGTCAATCCGTTCGCGAGATATGGCAGTTTGTAGGTAAGAAACGCTTGAGAAACTCAAAATTTTCGCAGTTCTGATGCTCGAAACGAATAACTAGAACGGCCTAGGGGAAAAGTACGCATACCGTTGTAATCGGGCGAGTTTCTACTTTCAGATGCAACAGAAATTTTGCGGATTAGTCAATCCGTTCGCGAGATATGGCAGTTTGGAGGTAAGAAACGCATGAGAAACTCAAAATTTTCGCAGTTCTGATGCTCGACAAGCATAACTAGAACGGTCTAGGGGAAAAGTACGCATACCGTTGTAATCGGGCGACTTTCTACTTTCAGATGCAACAGAAATTTTGCGGATTGGTCAATCCGCTCGCGAGATATGGCAGTTTGGAGGTAAGCAACGCTTGAGAAACCCAAAATTTTCGCAGTTCTCATGCTCGAAACGAATAACTACAACGGCCTAGGGGAAAAGTACGCATACCGTTGTAATCGGGCGAGTTTCTACTTTCAGATGCAACAGAAATTTTGCGGATTGGTCAATCCGTTCGCGATATATGGCAGTTTGGAAGTATGAAACACTTGAGAAACACAAAATTTTCGCAGTTCTGATGCTCGAAACGAATAACTAGAGCGGCCTAGGGGAAAAGTACGCATACCGTTGTAATCGCGCGACTTTCTACTTTCAGATGAAATAGAAATTTTGCGGATTGGTCAATCCGTTCGCGAGATATGGCAGTTTGGAGGTAAGAAACGCTTGAGAAACTCAAAATTTTCGCAGTTCTGATGCTCGAAACGATTAACTAGAACGGCCTAGGGGAAAAGTACGCATACCGTTGTAATCGGGCGAGTTTCTACTTTCAGATGCAACAGAAATTTTGCGGATTAGTGAATCCGTTCGCGAGATATGGCAGTTTGGAGGTAAGAAACGCTTGAGAAACTCAAAATTTTCGCAGTTCTGATGCTCGACAAGCATAACGAGAACGGTCTAGGAGAAAAGTACCCATACCGTTGTAATCGCGCGACTTTCTACTTTCAGATGAAATAGAAATTTTGCGGATTGGTCAATCCGTTCGCGAGATATGGCAGTTTGGAGGTAAGAAACGCTTGAGAAACTCAAAATTTTCGCAGTTCTGATGCTCGAAACGAATAACTAGAACCGCCTAGGGGAATAGTACGCATACCGTTGTAATCGCGCGAGTTTCTACTTTCAGATGCATCAGAAATTTTGCGGATTGGTCAATCCGTTCGCGAGATATGGCAGTTTGTAGGTAAGAAATGCTTGAGAAACTGAAAATTTTCGCAGTTCTGATGCTCGACAAGCATAACTAGAACGGACTAGGGGAAAAGTACGCATACCGTTGTAATCGGGCGAGTTTCTACTTTCAGATGCAACAGAAATTTTGCGGATTAGTCAATCCGTTCGCGAGATATGGCAGTTTGTAGGTAAGAAACGCTTGAGAAACTCAAAATTTTCGCAGTTCTGATGCTCGAAACGAATAACTAGAACGGCCTAGGGGAAAAGTACGCATACCGTTGTAATCGGGCGAGTTTCTACTTTCAGATGCAACAGAAATTTTGCGGATTAGTCAATCCGTTCGCGAGATATGGCAGTTTGGAGGTAAGAAACGCTTGAGAAACTCAAAATTTTCGCAGTTCTGATGCTCGACAAGCATAACTAGAACGGTCTAGGGGAAAAGTACGCATACCGTTGTAATCGGGCGACTTTCTACTTTCAGATGCAACAGAAATTTTGCGGATTGGTCAATCCGCTCGCGAGATATGGCAGTTTGGAGGTAAGCAACGCTTGAGAAACCCAAAATTTTCGCAGTTCTCATGCTCGAAACGAATAACTACAACGGCCTAGGGGAAAAGTACGCATACCGTTGTAATCGGGCGAGTTTCTACTTTCAGATGCAACAGAAATTTTGCGGATTGGTCAATCCGTTCGCGAGATATGGCAGTTTGGAAGTATGAAACACTTGAGAAACACAAAATTTTCGCAGTTCTGATGCTCGAAACGAATAACTAGAGCGGCCTAGGGGAAAAGTACGCATACCGTTGTAATCGGGCGAGTTTCTACTTTCAGATGCAACAGAAATTTTGCGGATTGGTCAATCCGTTCGCGAGATATGGCAGTTTGGAAGTAAGAAACGCTAGAGAAACTCAAAATTTTCGCAGTTCTGATGCTCGAAACGATTAACTAGAACGGCCTAGGGGAAAAGTACGCATACCGTTGTAATCGGGCGAGTTTCTACTTTCAGATGCAACAGAAATTTTGCGGATTAGTGAATCCGTTCGCGAGATATGGCAGTTTGGAGGTAAGAAACGCTTGAGAAACTCAAAATTTTCGCAGTTCTGATGCTCGACAAGCATAACGAGAACGGTCTAGGGGAAAAGTACGCATACCGTTGTAATCGCGCGACTTTCTACTTTCAGATGAAATAGAAATTTTGCGGATTGGTCAATCCGTTCGCGAGATATGGCAGTTTGGAGGTAAGAAACGCTTGAGAAACTCAAAATTTTCGCAGTTCTGATGCTCGAAACGAATAACTAGAACCGCCTAGGGGAATAGTACGCATACCGTTGTAATCGCGCGAGTTTCTACTTTCAGATGCATCAGAAATTTTGCGGATTGGTCAATCCGTTCGCGAGATATGGCAGTTTGTAGGTAAGAAATGCTTGAGAAACTGAAAATTTTCGCAGTTCTGATGCTCGACAAGCATAACTAGAACGGACTAGGGGAAAAGTACGCATACCGTTGTAATCGGGCGAGTTTCTACTTTCAGATGCAACAGAAATTTTGCGGATTAGTCAATCCGTTCGCGAGATATGGCAGTTTGTAGGTAAGAAACGCTTGAGAAACTCAAAATTTTCGCAGTTCTGATGCTCGAAACGAATAACTAGAACGGCCTAGGGGAAAAGTACGCATACCGTTGTAATCGGGCGGGTTTCTACTTTCAGATGCAACAGAAATTTTGCGGATTAGTCAATCCGTTCGCGAGATATGGCAGTTTGGAGGTAAGAAACGCTTGAGAAACTCAAAATTTTCGCAGTTCTGATGCTCGACAAGCATAACTAGAACGGTCTAGGGGAAAAGTACGCATACCGTTGTAATCGGGCGACTTTCTACTTTCAGATGCAACAGAAATTTTGCGGATTGGTCAATCCGTTCGCGAGATATGGCAGTTTGGAAGTATGAAACACATGAGAAACACAAAATTTTCGCAGTTCTGATGCTCGAAACGAATAAATAGAGCGGCCTAGGGGAAAAGTACGCATACCGTTGTAATCGGGCGAGTTTCTACTTTCAGATGCAACAGAAATTTTGCGGATTGGTCAATCCGTTCGCGAGATATTGCAGTTTGGAAGTATGAAACACTTGAGAAACACAAAATTTTCGCAGTTCTGATGCTCGAAACGAATAAATAGAGCGGCCTAGGGGAAAAGTACGCATACCGTTGTAATCGGGCGAGTTTCTACTTTCAGATGCAACAGAAATTTTGCGGATTGGTCAATTCGTTCGCGAGATATGGCAGTTTGTAGGTAAGAAACGCTTGAGAAACTCAACATTTTCGCAGTTTTGATGCTCGAAACGAATAACTAGAACGGCCTAGGGGAAAAGTACGCATTCCGTTGTAATCGGGCGAGTTTCTACTTTCAGATGCAACAGAAATTTTGCGGATTGGTCAATCCGTTCGCGAGATATGGCAGTTTGGAGGTAAGAATCGCTTGAGAAACTCAAAATTTTCGCAGTTCTGATGCTCGAAACGAATAACTTGAACGGACTAGGGGAAAAGTACGCATACCGTTGTAATCGGGCGAGTTTCTACTTTCAGATGCAACAGAAATATTGCGGATTGGTCAATCCGTTCGCCAGATATGGCAGTTTGGATGTAAGAAACGCTTGAGAAACTCAAAATTTTCGCAGTTCTGATGCTCGAAACGAATAACTAGAACGGCCTAGGGGAAAAGTACGCATACCGTTGTAATCGGGCGAGTTTCTACTTTCAGATGCAACAGAAATTTTGCGGATTAGTCAATCCGTTCGCGAGATATGGCAGTTTGGAGGTAAGAAACGCTTGAGAAACTCAAAATTTTCGCAGTTCTGATGCTCGACAAGCATAACGAGAACGGTCTAGGGGAAAAGTACGCATACCGTTGTAATCAGGCGACTTTCTACTTTCAGATGGAACAGAAATTTTGCGGATTGGTCAATCCGTTCGCGAGATATGGCAGTTTGGATGTAAGAAACGCTTGAGAAACTCAAAACTTTCGCAGTTCTGATGCTCGAAACGAATAACTAGAACGGCCTAGGGGAAAAGTATGCATACCGTTGTAATCGGGCGAGTTTCTACTTTCAGATGCAACAGAAATTTTGCGGATTGGTCAATCCGTTCGCGAGATATGGCAGTTTGGAGGTATGAAACACTTGAGAAACACAAAATTTTCGCAGTTCTGATGCTCGAAACGAATAACTAGAACGGCCTAGGGGAAAGTTACGCATACCGTTGTAATCGGGCGAGTTTCTACTTTCAGATGCAACAGAAATTTTGCGGATTGGTCAATCCGTTCGCGAGATATGGCAGTTTGGAAGTAAGAAACGCTAGAGAAACTCAAAATTTTCGCAGTTCTGATGCTCGAAACGATTAACTAGAACGGCCTAGGGGAAAAGTACGCATACCGTTGTAATCGGGCGAGTTTCTACTTTCACATGCAACAGAAATTTTGCGGATTAGTGAATCCGTTCGCGAGATATGGCAGTTTGGAGGTAAGAAACGCTTGAGAAACTGAAAATTTTCGCAGTTCTGATGCTCGACAAGCATAACGAGAACGGTCTAGGGGAAAAGTACGCATACCGTTGTAATCGCGCGACTTTCTACTTTCAGATGAAATAGAAATTTTGCGGATTGGTCAATCCGTTCGCGAGATATGGCAGTTTGGAGGTAAGAAACGCTTGAGAAACTCAAAATTTTCGCAGTTCTGATGCTCGAAACGAATAACTAGAACCGCCTAGGGGAATAGTACGCATACCGTTGTAATCGCGCGAGTTTCCACTTTCAGATGCATCAGAAATTTTGCGGATTGGTCAATCCGTTCGCGAGATATGGCAGTTTGTAGGTAAGAAATGCTTGAGAAACTGAAAATTTTCGCAGTTCTGATGCTCGACAAGCATAACTAGAACGGACTAGGGGAAAAGTACGCATACCGTTGTAATCGGGCGAGTTTCTACTTTCAGATGCAACAGAAATTTTGCGGATTAGTCAATCCGTTCGCGAGATATGGCAGTTTGTAGGTAAGAAACGCTTGAGAAACTCAAAATTTTCGCAGTTCTGATGCTCGAAACGAATAACTAGAACGGCCTAGGGGAAAAGTACGCATACCGTTGTAATCGGGCGAGTTTCTACTTTCAGATGCAACAGAAATTTTGCGGATTAGTCCATCCGTTCGCGAGATATGGCAGTTTGGAGGTAAGAAACGCTTGAGAAACTCAAAATTTTCGCAGTTCTGATGCTCGACAAGCATAACTAGAACGGTCTAGGGGAAAAGTACGCATACCGTTGTAATCGGGCGACTTTCTACTTTCAGATGCAACAGAAATTTTGCGGATTGGTCAATCCGCTCGCGAGATATGGCAGTTTGGAGGTAAGCAACGCTTGAGAAACCCAAAATTTTCGCAGTTCTCATGCTCGAAACGAATAACTACAACGGCCTAGGGGAAAAGTACGCATACCGTTGTAATCGGGCGAGTTTCTACTTTCAGATGCAACAGAAATTTTGCGGATTGGTCAATCCGTTCGCGAGATATGGCAGTTTGGAAGTATGAAACACTTGAGAAACACAAAATTTTCGCAGTTCTGATGCTCGAAACGAATAACTAGAGCGGCCTATGGGAAAAGTACGCATACCGTTGTAATCGGGCGAGTTTCTACTTTCAGATGCATCAGAAATTTGGCGGATTGGTCAATCCGTTCGCGAGATATGGCAGTTTGGAAGTATGAAACACATGAGAAACACAAAATTTTCGCAGTTCTGATGCTCGAAACGAATAACTAGAACGGACTAGGGGAAAAGTACGCATACCGTTGTAATCGGGCGAGTTTCTACTTTCAGATGCAACAGAAATATTGCGGATTGGTCAATCCGTTCGCCAGATATGGCAGTTTGGATGTAAGAAACGCTTGAGAAACTCAAAATTTTCGCAGTTCTGATGCTCGAAACGAATAACTAGAACGGCCTAGGGGAAAAGTACGCATACCGTTGTAATCGGGCGAGTTTCTACTTTCAGATGCAACAGAAATTTTGCGGATTAGTCAATCCGTTCGCGAGATATGGCAGTTTGGATGTAAGAAACGCTTGAGAAACTCAAAATTTTCGCAGTTCTGATGCTCGACAAGCATAACGAGAACGGTCTAGGGGAAAAGTACGCATACCGTTGTAATCGGGCGACTTTCTACTTTCAGATGAAACAGAAATTTTGCGGATTGGTCAATCCGTTCGCGAGATATGGCAGTTTGGATGTAAGAAACGCTTGAGAAACTCAAAACTTTCGCAGTTCTGATGCTCGAAACGAATAACTAGAACGGCCTAGGGGAAAAGTATGCATACCGTTGTAATCGGGCGAGTTTCTACTTTCAGATGCAACAGAAATTTTGCGGATTGGTCAATCCGTTCGCGAGATATGGCAGTTTGGAGGTATGAAACACTTGAGAAACACAAAATTTTCGCAGTTCTGATGCTCGAAACGAATAACTAGAGCGGCCTAGGGGAAAAGTACGCATACCGTTGTAATCGGGCGAGTTTCTACTTTCAGATGCATCAGAAATTTGGCGGATTGGTCAATCCGTTCGCGAGATATGGCAGTTTGGAAGTAAGAAACGCTAGAGAAACTCAAAATTTTCGCAGTTCTGATGCTCGAAACGATTAACTAGAACGGCCTAGGGGAAAAGTACGCATACCGTTGTAATCGGGCGAGTTTCTACTTTCAGATGCAACAGAAATTTTGCGGATTGGTCAATCCGTTCGCGAGATATGGCAGTTTGGAGGTAAGAAACGCTCCAGAAACTCAAAATTTTCGCAGTTCTGATGCTCGAAACGAATAACTAGAACGGACTAGGGGAAAAGTACACATACAGTTGTAATCGGGCGAGTTTCTACTTTCAGATGCAACAGAAATTTTGCGGATTGGTCAATCCGTTCGCGAGATATGGCAGTTTGGAAGCATGAAACACTTGAGAAACACAAAATTTTCGCAGTTCTGATGCTCGAAACGAATAACTAGAGCGGCCTAGGGGAAAAGTACGCATACCGTTGTAATCGGGCGAGTTTCTACTTTCAGATGCAACAGAAATTTTGCGGATTGGTCAATCCGTTCGCGAGATATGGCAGTTTGGAGGTATGAAACACTTGAGAAACTCAAAATTTTCGCAGTTCTGATGCTCGACAAGCATAACTAGAACGGTCTAGGGGAAAAGTACGCATACCGTTGTAATCGCGCGACTTTCTACTTTCAGATGAAATAGAAATTTTGCGGATTGGTCAATCCGTTCGCGAGATATGGCAGTTTGGAGGTAAGAAACGCTTGAGAAACTCAAAATTTTCGCAGTTCTGATGCTCGAAACGAATAACTAGAACCGCCTAGGGGAATAGTACGCATACCGTTGTAATCGCGCGAGTTTCCACTTTCAGATGCATCAGAAATTTTGCGGATTGGTCAATCCGTTCGCGAGATATGGCAGTTTGTAGGTAAGAAACGCTTTAGAAACTCAAAATTTTCGCAGTTCTGATGCTCGAAACGAATAACTAGAACGGCCTAGGGGAAAAGTACGCATACCGTTGTAATCGGGCGAGTTTCTACTTTCAGATGCAACAGAAATTTTGCGGATTGGTCAATCCGTTCGCGAGATATGGCAGTTTGGAGGTAAGAAACGCTTGAGAAACTCAAAATTTTCGCAGTTCTGATGCTCGACAAGCATAACTAGAACGGTCTAGGGGAAAAGTACGCATACCGTTGTAATCGGGCGACTTTCTACTTTCAGATGCAACAGAAATTTTGCGGATTGGTCAATCCGCTCGCGAGATATGGCAGTTTGGAGGTAAGCAACGCTTGAGAAACCCAAAATTTTCGCAGTTCTCATGCTCGAAACGAATAACTACAACGGCCTAGGGGAAAAGTACGCATACCGTTGTAATCGGGCGAGTTTCTACTTTCAGATGCAACAGAAATTTTGCGGATTGGTCAATCCGTTCGCGAGATATGGCAGTTTGGAAGTATGAAACACTTGAGAAACACAAAATTTTCGCAGTTCTGATGCTCGAAACGAATAACTAGAGCGGCCTAGGGGAAAAGTACGCATACCGTTGTAATCGGGCGAGTTTCTACTTTCAGATGCATCAGAAATTTGGCGGATTGGTCAATCCGTTCGCGAGATATGGCAGTTTGGAAGTATGAAACACATGAGAAACACAAAATTTTCGCAGTTCTGATGCTCGAAACGAATAAATAGAGCGGCCTAGGGGAAAAGTACGCATACCGTTGTAATCGGGCGAGTTTCTACTTTCAGATGCATCGGAAATTTTGCGGATTGGTCAATCCGTTCGTGAGATATGGCAGTTTGTAGGTAAGAAACGCTTGAGAAACTCAAAATTTTCGCAGTTCTGATGCTCGACAAGCATAACTAGAACGATCTAGGGGAAAAGTACGCACACCGTTGTAATCGGTCGAGTTTCTACTTTCAGATGCAACAGAAATTTTGCGGATTGGTCAATCCGTTCGCGAGATATGGCAGTTTGTAGGTAAGAAACGCTTGAGAAACTCAACATTTTCGCAGTTCTGATGCTCGAAACGAATAACTAGAACGGCCTAGGGGAAAAGTACGCATACCGTTGTAATCGGGCGAGTTTCTACTTTCAGATGCAACAGAAATTTTGCGGATTGGTCAATCCGTTCGCGAGATATGGCAGTTTGGAAGTATGAAACACTTGAGAAACACAAAATTTTCGCAGTTCTGATGCTCGAAACGAATAACTAGAGCGGCCTAGGGGAAAAGTACGCATACCGTTGTAATCGGGCGAGTTTCTACTTTCAGATGCAACAGAAATTTTGCGGATTGGTCAATCCGTTCGCGAGATATGGCAGTTTGGAAGTAAGAAACGCTAGAGAAACTCAAAATTTTCGCAGTTCTGATGCTCGAAACGAATAACTAGAACCGCCTAGGGGAATAGTACGCATACCGTTGTTATCGCGCGAGTTTCTACTTTCAGATGCATCAGAAATTTTGCGGATTGGTCAATCCGTTCGCGAGATATGGCAGTTTGTAGGTAAGAAATGCTTGAGAAACTGAAAATTTTCGCAGTTCTGATGCTCGACAAGCATAACTAGAACGGTCTAGGGGAAAAGTACGCATACCGTTGTAATCGGGCGAGTTTCTACTTTCAGATGCAACAGAAATTTTGTGGATTGGTCAATCCGTTCGCGAGATATGGCAGTTTGGAGGTAAGAAACGCTAGAGAAACTCAAAATTTTCGCAGTTCTGATGCTCGAAACGATTAACTAGAACGGCCTAGGGGAAAAGTACGCATACCGTTGTAATCGGGCGAGTTTCTACTTTCAGATGCAACAGAAATTTTGCGGATTAGTGAATCCGTTCGCGAGATATGGCAGTTTGGAGGTAAGAAACGCTTGAGAAACTCAAAATTTTCGCAGTTCTGATGCTCGACAAGCATAACGAGAACGGTCTAGGGGAAAAGTACGCATACCGTTGTAATCGCGCGACTTTCTACTTTCAGATGAAATAGAAATTTTGCGGATTGGTCAATCCGTTCGCGAGATATGGCAGTTTGGAGGTAAGAAACGCTTGAGAAACTCAAAATTTTCGCAGTTCTGATGCTCGAAACGAATAACTAGAACCGCCTAGGGGAATAGTACGCATACCGTTGTAATCGGGCGAGTTTCTACTTTCAGATGCATCAGAAATTTTGCGGATTGGTCAATCCGTTCGTGAGATATGGCAGTTTGTATGTAAGAAACGCTTGAGAAACACAAAATTTTCGCAGTTCTGATGCTCGACAAGCATAACTAGAACGATCTAGGGGAAAAGTACGCACACCGTTGTAATCGGTCGAGTTTCTACTTTCAGATGCAACAGAAATTTTGCGGATTGGTCAATCCGTTCGCGAGATATGGCAGTTTGTAGGTAAGAAACGCTTGAGAAACTCAAAATTTTCGCAGTTCTGATGCTCGAAACGAATAACTAGAACGGCCTAGGGGAAAAGTACGCATACCGTTGTAATCGGGCGAGTTTCTACTTTCAGATGCAACAGAAATTTTGCGGATTAGTCCATCCGTTCGCGAGATATGGCAGTTTGGAGGTAAGAAACGCTTGAGAAACTCAAAATTTTCGCAGTTTTGATGCTCGACAAGCATAACTAGAACGGTCTAGGGGAAAAGTACGCATACCGTTGTAATCGGGCGACTTTCTACTTTCAGATGCAACAGAAATTTTGCGGATTGGTCAATCCGCTCGCGAGATATGGCAGTTTGGAGGTAAGCAACGCTTGAGAAACCCAAAATTTTCGCAGTTCTCATGCTCGAAACGAATAACTACAACGGCCTAGGGGAAAAGTACGCATACCGTTGTAATCGGGCGAGTTTCTACTTTCAGATGCAACAGAAATTTTGCGGATTGGTCAATCCGTTCGCGAGATATGGCAGTTTGGAAGTATGAAACACTTGAGAAACACAAAATTTTCGCAGTTCTGATGCTCGAAACGAATAACTAGAGCGGCCTAGGGGAAAAGTACGCATACCGTTGTAATCGGGCGAGTTTCTACTTTCAGATGCATCAGAAATTTGGCGGATTGGTCAATCCGTTCGCGAGATATGGCAGTTTGGAAGTATGAAACACATGAGAAACACAAAATTTTCGCAGTTCTGATGCTCGAAACGAATAAATAGAGCGGCCTAGGGGAAAAGTACGCATACCGTTGTAATCGGGCGAGTTTCTACTTTCAGATGCATCAGAAATTTTGCGGATTGGTCAATCCGTTCGTGAGATATGGCAGTTTGTAGGTAAGAAATGCTTGAGAAACTGAAAATTTTCGCAGTTCTGATGCTCGACAAGCATAACTAGAACGGTCTAGGGGAAAAGTACGCATACCGTTGTAATCGGGCGAGTTTCTACTTTCAGATGCAACAGAAATTTTGTGGATTGGTCAATCCGTTCGCGAGATATGGCAGTTTGGAAGTAAGAAACGCTAGAGGAACTCAAAATTTTCGCAGTTCTGATGCTCGAAACGATTAACTAGAACGGCCTAGGGGAAAAGTACGCATACCGTTGTAATCGGGCGAGTTTCTACTTTCAGATGCAACAGAAATTTTGCGGATTAGTGAATCCGTTCGCGAGATATGGCAGTTTGGAGGTAAGAAACGCTTGAGAAACTCAAAATTTTCGCAGTTCTGGTGCTCGACAAGCATAACGAGAACGGTCTAGGGGAAAAGTACGCATACCGTTGTAATCGCGCGACTTTCTACTTTCAGATGAAATAGAAATTTTGCGGATTGGTCAATCCGTTCGCGAGATATGGCAGTTTTGAGGTAAGAAACGCTTGAGAAACTCCAAATTTTCGCAGTTCTGATGCTCGACAAGCATAACTAGAACGGACTAGGGGAAAAGTACGCATACCGTTGTAATCGGGCGAGTTTCTACTTTCAGATGCAACAGAAATTTTGCGGATTAGTCAATCCGTTCGCGAGATATGGCAGTTTGTAGGTAAGAAACGCTTGAGAAACTCAAAATTTTCGCAGTTCTGATGCTCGAAACGAATAACTAGAACGGCCTAGGGGAAAAGTACGCATACCGTTGTAATCGGGCGAGTTTCTACTTTCAGATGCAACAGAAATTTTGCGGATTAGTCAATCCGTTCGCGAGATATGGCAGTTTGGAGGTAAGAAACGCTTGAGAAACTCAAAATTTTCGCAGTTCTGATGCTCGACAAGCATAACTAGAACGGTCTAGGGGAAAAGTACGCATACCGTTGTAATCGGGCGACTTTCTACTTTCAGATGCAACAGAAATTTTGCGGATTGGTCAATCCGTTCGCGAGATATGGCAGTTTGGAAGTATGAAACACATGAGAAACACAAAATTTTCGCAGTTCTGATGCTCGAAACGAATAAATAGAGCGGCCTAGGGGAAAAGTACGCATACCGTTGTAATCGGGCGAGTTTCTACTTTCAGATGCAACAGAAATTTTGCGGATTGGTCAATCCGTTCGCGAGATATTGCAGTTTGGAAGTATGAAACACTTGAGAAACACAAAATTTTCGCAGTTCTGATGCTCGAAACGAATAAATAGAGCGGCCTAGGGGAAAAGTACGCATACCGTTGTAATCGGGCGAGTTGCTACTTTCAGATGCAACAGAAATTTTGCGGATTGGTCAATTCGTTCGCGAGATATGGCAGTTTGTAGGTAAGAAACGCTTGAGAAACTCAACATTTTCGCAGTTTTGATGCTCGAAACGAATAACTAGAACGGCCTAGGGGAAAAGTACGCATTCCGTTGTAATCGGGCGAGTTTCTACTTTCAGATGCAACAGAAATTTTGCGGATTGGTCAATCCGTTCGCGAGATATGGCAGTTTGGAGGTAAGAATCGCTTGAGAAACTCAAAATTTTCGCAGTTCTGATGCTCGAAACGAATAACTAGAACGGACTAGGGGAAAAGTACGCATACCGTTGTAATCGGGCGAGTTTCTACTTTCAGATGCAACAGAAATATTGCGGATTGGTCAATCCGTTCGCCAGATATGGCAGTTTGGATGTAAGAAACGCTTGAGAAACTCAAAATTTTCGCAGTTCTGATGCTCGAAACGAATAACTAGAACGGCCTAGGGGAAAAGTACGCATACCGTTGTAATCGGGCGAGTTTCTACTTTCAGATGCAACAGAAATTTTGCGGATTAGTCAATCCGTTCGCGAGATATGGCAGTTTGGAGGTAAGAAACGCTTGAGAAACTCAAAATTTTCGCAGTTCTGATGCTCGACAAGCATAACGAGAACTGTCTAGGGGAAAAGTACGCATACCGTTGTTATCGGGCGACTTTCTACTTTCCGATGAAACAGAAATTTTGCGGATTGGTCAATCCGTTCGCGAGATATGGCAGTTTGGATGCAAGAAACGCTTGAGAAACTCAAAACTTTCGCAGTTCTGATGCTCGAAACGAATAACTAGAACGGCCTAGGGGAAAAGTATGCACACCGTTGTAATCGGGCGAGTTTCTACTTTCAGATGCAACAGAAATTTTGCGGATTGGTCAATCCGTTCGCGAGATATGGCAGTTTGGAGGTATGAAACACTTGAGAAACACAAAATTTTCGCAGTTCTGATGCTCGAAACGAATAACTAGAGCGGCCTAGGGGAAAAGTACGCATACCGTTGTAATCGGGCGAGTTTCTACTTTCAGATGCATCAGAAATTTGGCGGATTGGTCAATCCGTTCGCGAGATATGGCAGTTTGGAAGTAAGAAACGCTAGAGAAACTCAAAATTTTCGCAGTTCTGATGCTCGAAACGATTAACTAGAACGGCCTAGGGGAAAAGTACGCATACCGTTGTAATCGGGCGAGTTTCTACTTTCAGATGCAACAGAAATTTTGCGGATTGGTCAATCCGTTCGCGAGATATGGCAGTTTGGAGGTAAGAAACGCTCCAGAAACTCAAAATTTTCGCAGTTCTGATGCTCGAAACGAATAACTAGAACGGACTAGGGGAAAAGTACACATACAGTTGTAATCGGGCGAGTTTCTACTTTCAGATGCAACAGAAATTTTGCGGATTGGTCAATCCGTTCGCGAGATATGGCAGTTTGGAAGTAAGAAACGCTTGAGAAACTCAACATTTTCGCAGTTCTGATGCTCGAAACGAATAACTAGAACGGCCTAGGGGAAAGTTACGAATACCGTTGTAATCGGGCGAGTTTCTACTTTCAGATGCAACAGAAATTTTGCGGATTGGTCAATCCGTTCGCGAGATATGGTAGTTTGTAGGTAAGAAACGCTTGAGAAACTCAAAATTTTCGCAGTTCTGATGCTCGACAAGCATAACTAGAACGGTCTAGGGGAAAAGTACGCATACCGTTGTAATCGGGCGAGTTTCTACTTTCAGATGCAACAGAAATTTTGCGGATTGGTCAATCCGTTCGCGAGATATGGCAGTTTGGAAGTAAGAAACGCTAGAGAAACTCAAAATTTTCGCAGTTCTGATGCTCGAAACGATTAACTAGAACGGCCTAGGGGAAAAGTACGCATACCGTTGTAATCGGGCGAGTTTCTACTTTCAGATGCAACAGAAATTTTGCGGATTAGTGAATCCGTTCGCGAGATATGGCAGTTTGGAGGTAAGAAACGCTTGAGAAACTCAAAATTTTCGCAGTTCTGATGCTCGACAAGCATAACGAGAACGGTCTAGGGGAAAAGTACGCATACCGTTGTAATCGCGCGACTTTCTACTTTCAGATGAAATAGAAATTTTGCGGATTGGTCAATCCGTTCGCGAGATATGGCAGTTTGGAGGTAAGAAACGCTTGAGAAACTCAAAATTTTCGCAGTTCTGATGCTCGAAACGAATAACTAGAACCGCCTAGGGGAATAGTACGCATACCGTTGTAATCGCGCGAGTTTCCACTTTCAGATGCATCAGAAATTTTGCGGATTGGTTAATCCGTTCGCGAGATATGGCAGTTTGTAGGTAAGAAATGCTTGAGAAACTGAAAATTTTCGCAGTTCTGATGCTCGACAAGCATAACTAGAACGGACTAGGGGAAAAGTACGCATACCGTTGTAATCGGGCGAGTTTCTACTTTCAGATGCAACAGAAATTTTGCGGATTAGTGAATCCGTTCGCGAGATATGGCAGTTTGGAGGTAAGAAACGCTTGAGAAACTCAAAATTTTCGCAGTTCTGATGCTCGACAAGCATAACGAGAACGGTCTAGGGGAAAAGTACGCATACCGTTGTAATCGGGCGAGATTCTACTTTCAGATGCAACAGAAATTTTGCGGATTGGTCAATCCGTTCGCGAGATATGGCAGTTTGGAAGTATGAAACACTTGAGAAACACAAAATTTTCGCAGTTCTGATGCTCGAAACGAATAACTAGAGCGGCCTAGGGGAAAAGTACGCATACCGTTGTAATCGGGCGAGTTTCTACTTTCAGATGCATCAGAAATTTGGCGGATTGGTCAATCCGTTCGCGAGATATGGCAGTTTGGAAGTATGAAACACATGAGAAACACAAAATTTTCGCAGTTCTGATGCTCGAAACGAATAAATAGAGCGGCCTAGGGGAAAAGTACGCATACCGTTGTAATCGGGCGAGTTTCTACTTTCAGATGCATCAGAAATTTTGCGGATTAGTGAATCCGTTCGCGAGATATGGCAGTTTGGAGGTAAGAAACGCTTGAGAAACTCAAAATTTTCGCAGTTCTGATGCTCGACAAGCATAACGAGAACGGTCTAGGGGAAAAGTACGCATACCGTTGTAATCGGGCGAGTTTCTACTTTCAGATGCAACAGAAATTTTGCGGATTGGTCAATCCGTTCGCGAGATATGGCAGTTTGGAAGTATGAAACACTTGAGAAACACAAAATTTTCGCAGTTCTGATGCTCGAAACGAATAACTAGAGCGGCCTAGGGGAAAAGTACGCATACCGTTGTAATCGGGCGAGTTTCTACTTTCAGATGCATCAGAAATTTGGCGGATTGGTCAATCCGTTCGCGAGATATGGCAGTTTGGAAGTATGAAACACATGAGAAACACAAAATTTTCGCAGTTCTGATGCTCGAAACGAATAAATAGAGCGGCCTAGGGGAAAAGTACGCATACCGTTGTAATCGGGCGAGTTTCTACTTTCAGATGCATCAGAAATTTTGCGGATTGGTCAATCCGTTCGTGAGATATGGCAGTTTGTAGGTAAAAAACGCTTGAGAAACTCAAAACTTTCGCAGTTCTGATGCTCGACAAGCATAACTAGAACGATCTAGGGGAAAAGTACGCACACCGTTGTAATCGGTCGAGTTTCTACTTTCAGATGCAACAGAAATTTTGCGGATTGGTCAATCCGTTCGCGAGATATGGCAGTTTGTAAGTAAGAAACGCTTGAGAAACTCAACATTTTCGCAGTTCTGATGCTCGAAACGAATAACTAGAACGGCCTAGGGGAAAAGTACGCATACCGTTGTAATCGGGCGAGTTTCTACTTTCAGATGCAACAGAAATTTTGCGGATTGGTCAATCCGTTCGCGAGATATGGCAGTTTGGATGTAAGAAACGCTAGAGAAACTCAAAATTTTCGCAGTTCTGATGCTCGAAACGATTAACTAGAACGGCCTAGGGGAAAAGTACGCATACCGTTGTAATCGGGCGAGCTTCTACTTTCAGATGCAACAGAAATTTTGCGGATTAGTGAATCCGTTCGCGAGATATGGCAGTTTGGAGGTAAGAAACGCTTGAGAAACTCAAAATTTTCGCAGTTCTGATGCTCGACAAGCATAACGAGAACGGTCTAGGGGAAAAGTACGCATACCGTTGTAATCGCGCGACTTTCTACTTTCAGATGAAACAGAAATTTTGCGGATTGGTCAATCCGTTCGCGAGATATGGCAGTTTGGAGGTAAGAAACGCTTGAGAAACTCAAAATATTCGCAGTTCTGATGCTCGAAACGAATATCTAGAACCGCCTAGGGGAATAGTACGCATACCGTTGTAATCGCGCGAGTTTCTACTTTCAGATGCATCAGAAATTTTGCGGATTGGTCAATCCGTTCACGAGATATGGCAGTTTGTAGGTAAGAAACGCTTGAGAAACTGAAAATTTTCGCAGTTCTGATGCTCGACAAGCATAACTAGAACGGACTAGGGGAAAAGTACGCATACCGTTGTAATCGGGCGAGCTTCTACTTTCAGATGCAACAGAAATTTTGCGGATTAGTGAATCCGTTCGCGAGATATGGCAGTTTGGAGGTAAGAAACGCTTGAGAAACTCAAAATTTTCGCAGTTCTGATGCTCGACAAGCATAACGAGAACGGTCTAGGGGAAAAGTACGCATACCGTTGTAATCGCGCGACTTTCTACTTTCAGATGAAACAGAAATTTTGCGGATTGGTCAATCCGTTCGCGAGATATGGCAGTTTGGAGGTAAGAAACGCTTGAGAAACTCAAAATATTCGCAGTTCTGATGCTCGAAACGAATATCTAGAACCGCCTAGGGGAATAGTACGCATACCGTTGTAATCGCGCGAGTTTCTACTTTCAGATGCATCAGAAATTTTGCGGATTGGTCAATCCGTTCGCGAGATATGGCAGTTTGTAGGTAAGAAACGCTTGAGAAACTGAAAATTTTCGCAGTTCTGATGCTCGACAAGCATAACTAGAACGGACTAGGGGAAAAGTACGCATACCGTTGTAATCGGGCGAGTTTCTACTTTCAGATGCAACAGAAATTTTGCGGATTAGTCAATCCGTTCGCGAGATATGGCAGTTTGGAGGTAAGAAACGCTTGAGAAACTCAAAATTTTCGCAGTTCTGATGCTCGACAAGCATAACTAGAACGGTCTAGGGGAAAAGTACGCATACCGTTGTAATCGGGCGACTTTCTACTTTCAGATGCAACAGAAATTTTGCGGATTGGTCAATCCGTTCGCGAGATATGGCGGTTTGGAGGTAAGAAACGCTCCAGAAACTCAAAATTTTCGCAGTTCTGATGCTCGAAACGAATAACTAGAACGGACTACGGGAAGAGTACGCATACAGTTGTAATCGGGCGAGTTTCTACTTTCAGATGCAACAGAAATTTTGCGGATTGGTCAATCCGTTCGCCAGATATGGCAGTTTGGAGGTAAGAAACGCTTGAGAAACTCAAAATTTTCGCAGTTCTGATGCTCGAAACGAATAACTAGAACGGCCTAGGGGAAAAGTACGCATACCGTTGTAATCGGGCGAGTTTCTACTTTCAGATGCAACAGAAATTTCGCGGATTAGTCAATCCGTTCGCGAGATATGGCAGTTTGGATGTAAGAAACGCTTGAGAAACTCAAAATTTTCGCAGTTCTGATGCTCGACAAGCATAACGAGAACGGTCTAGGGGAAAAGTACGTATACCGTTGTAATCGGGCGACTTTCTACTTTCAGATGCAACAGAAACTTTGCGGATTGGTCAATCCGTTCGCGAGATATGGCAGTTTTGATGTAAGAAACGCTTGAGAAGCTCCAAATTTTCGCAGTTCTGACGCTCGAAATGAATAACTAGAACGGTCTAGGGGAAAACTACTCATACCGTTGTAATGGGGCTAGTTTCTACTTTCAGATGCAACAGAAACTTTGCGGATTGGTCAATCCGTTCGCGAGATATGGCAGTTTTGAGGTAAGAAACGCTTGAGAAACTCCAAATTTTCGCAGTTCTGAGGCTCGAAACGAATAACTAGAACGGCCTAGGGGAAAACTACTCATACCGTTGTAATGGGGCTAGTTTCTACTTTCAGATGCAACAGAAACTTTGCGGATTGGTCAATCCGTTCGCGAGATATGGCAGTTTTGAAGTAAGAAACGCTTGAGAAACTCCAAATTTTCGCAGTTCTGATGCTCGAAACGAATAACTAGAACGGTCTAGGGAAAAACTACTCATACCGTTGTAATGGGGCTAGTTTCTACTTTCAGATGCAACAGAAACTATGCGGATTGGTCAATCCGTTCGCGAGATATGGCAGTTTTGAGGTAAGAAACGCTTGAGAAACTCCAAATTTTCGCAGTTCTGATGCTCGAAACGAATAACTAGAACGGTCTAGGGGAAAACTACTCATACCGTTGTAATGGGGCTAGTTTCTACTTTCAGATGCAACAGAAACTTTGCGGATTGGTCAATCCGTTCGCGAGATATGGCAGTTTTGAGGTAAGAAACGCTTGAGAAACTCCAAATTTTCGCAGTTCTGATGCTCGAAACGAATAACTAGAACGGCCTAGGGGAAAACTACTCATACCGTTCTAATGGGGCTAGTTTCTACTTTCAGATGTAACAGAAACTTTGCGGATTGGTCAATCCGTTCGCGAGATATGGCAGTTTTGAGGTAAGAAACGCTTGAGAAACTCCAAATTTTCGCAGTTCTGATGCTCGAAACGAATGACTAGAACGGTCTAGGGGAAAACTACTCATACCGTTGTAATGGGGCTAGTTTCTACTTTCAGATGCAACAGAAACTTTGCGGATTGGTCAGTCCGTTCGCGAGATATGGCAGTTTTGAAGTAAGAAACGCTTGAGAAACTCCAAATTTTCGCAGTTCTGATGCTCGAAACGAATAACTAGAACGGTCTAGGGGAAAACTACTCATACCGTTGCAATGGGGCTAGTTTCTACTTTCAGATGCAACAGAAACTTTTCGGATTGGTCAATCCGTTCGCGAGATATGGCAGTTTTGAGGTAAGAAACACTTGAGAAACTCCAAATTTTCGCAGTTCTGATGCTCGAAACGAATAACTAGAACGGCCTAGGGGAAAACTACTCATACCGTTGTAATGGGGCTAGTTTCTACTTTCAGATGCAACAGAAACTTTGCGGATTGGTCAATCCGTTCGCGAGATATGGCAGTTTTGAGGTAAGAAACGCTTGAGAAACTCCAAATTTTCGCAGTTCTGATGCTCGAAACGAATAACTAGAACGGTCTAGGGGAAAACTACTCATACCGTTGTAATGGGGCTAGTTTCTACTTTCAGATGCAACAGAAACTTTGCGGATTGGTCAATCCGGTCGCGAGATATGGCAGTTTTGAGGTAAGAAACGCTTGAGAAACTCCAAATTTTCGCAGTTCTGATTATCGAAACGAATAACTAGAACGGTCTAGGGGAAAACTACTCATACCGTTGTAATGGGGCTAGTTTCTACATTCAGATGCAACAGAAACTTTGCGGATTAGTCAATCCGTTCGCGAGATATGGCAGTTTTGAGGTAAGAAACGCTTGAGAAGCTCCAAATTTTCGCAGTTCTGACGCTCGAAATGAATAACTAGAACGGTCTAGGGGAAAACTACTCATACCGTTGTAATGGGGCTAGTTTCTACTTTCAGATGCAACAGAAACTTTGCGGATTGGTCAATCCGTTCGCGAGATATGGCAGTTTTGAGGTAAGAAACGCTTGAGAAACTCCAAATTTTCGCAGTTCTGATGCTCGAAACGAATAACTAGAACGGTCTAGGGGAAAACTACTCATACCGTTGTAATGGGGCTAGTTTCTACTTTCAGATGCAACAGAAACTTTGCGGATTGGTCAATCCGTTCGCGAGATATGGCAGTTTTGAGGTAAGAAACGCTTGAGAAACTCCAAATTTTCGCAGTTCTGATGCTCGAAACGAATAACTAGAACGGTCTAGGGGAAAACTACTCATACCGTTGTAATGGGGCTAGTTTCTACTTTCAGATGCAACAGAAACTTTGCGGATTGGTCAATCCGTTCGCGAGATATGGCAGTTTTGAGGTAAGAAACGCTTGAGAAACTCCAAATTTTCGCAGTTCTGATGCTCGAAACGAATAACTAGAACGGCCTAGGGGAAAACTACTCATACCGTTCTAATGGGGCTAGTTCCTACTTTCAGATGCAACAGAAACTTTGCGGATTGGTCACTCCGTTCGCGAGATATGGCAGTTTTGAGGTAAGAAACGCTTGAGAAACTCCAAATTTTCGCAGTTCTGATGCTCGAAACGAATGACTAGAACGGTCTAGGGGAAAACTACTCATACCGTTGTAATGGGGCTAGTTTCTACTTTCAGATGCAACAGAAACTTTGCGGATTGGTCAATCCGTTCGCGAGATATGGCAGTTTTGAGGTAAGAAACGCTTGAGAAACTCCAAATTTTCGCAGTTCTGATGCTCGAAACGAATAACTAGAACGGCCTAGGGGAAAACTACTCATACCGTTCTAATGGGGCTAGTTCCTACTTTCAGATGCAACAGAAACTTTGCGGATTGGTCACTCCGTTCGCGAGATATGGCAGTTTTGAGGTAAGAAACGCTTGAGAAACTCCAAATTTTCGCAGTTCTGATGCTCGAAACGAATGACTAGAACGGTCTAGGGGAAAACTACTCATACCGTTGTAATGGGGCTAGTTTCTACTTTCAGATGCAACAGAAACTTTGCGGATTGGTCAGTCCGTTCGCGAGATATGGCAGTTTTGAAGTAAGAAACGCTTGAGAAACTCCAAATTTTCGCAGTTCTGATGCTCGAAACGAATAACTAGAACGGTCTAGGGGAAAACTACTCATACCGTTGTAATGGGGCTAGTTTCTACTTTCAGATGCAACAGAGACTATGCGGATTGGTCAATCCGTTCGCGAGATATGGCAGTTTTGAGGTAAGAAACGCTTGAGAAACACCAAATTTTCGCAGTTCTGATGCTCGAAACGAATAACTAGACCGGTCTAGGGGAAAACTACTCATACCGTTGTAATGGGGCGAGTTTCTACTTTCAGATGCAACAGAAACTTTGCGGATTTGTCAATCCGTTCGCGAGATATGGCAGTTTTGAGGTAAGAAACGCTTGAGAAACTCCAAATTTTCGCAGTTCTGATGCTCGAAACGAATAACTAGAACGGTCTAGGGGAAAACTACTCATACCGTTGTAATGGGGCTAGTTTCTACTTTCAGATGCAACAGAAACTTTGCGGATTGGTCAATCCGTTCGCGAGATATGGCAGTTTTGAGGTAAGAAACGCTTGAGAAACTCCAAATTTTCGCAGTTCTGATGATCGAAACGAATAACTAGAACGGTCTAGGGGAAAACTACTCATACTGTTGTAATGGGGCTAGTTTCTACTTTCAGATGCAACAGAAACTTTGCGGATTGGTCAATCCGTTCGCGAGATATGGCAGTTTTGAGGTAAGAAACGCTTGAGAAACTCCAAATTTTCGCAGTTCTGATGCTCGAAACGAATAACTAGAACGGTCTAGGGGAAAACTACTCATACCGTTGTAATGGGGCGAGTTTCTACTTTCAGATGCAACAGAAACTTTGCGGATTGGTCAATCCGTTCGCGAGATATGGCAGTTTTGAGGTAAGAAACGCTTGAGAAACTCCAAATTTTCGCAGTTCTGATGCTCGAAACGAATAACTAGACCGGTCTAGGGGAAAACTACTCATACCGTTGTAATGGGGCGAGTTTCTACTTTCAGATGCAACAGAAACTTTGCGGATTGGTCAATCCGTTCGCGAGATATGGCAGTTTTGAGGTAAGAAACGCTTGAGAAACTCCAAATTTTCGCAGTTCTGAGGCTCGAAACGAATAACTAGAACGGCCTAGGGGAAAACTACTCATACCGTTGTAATGGGGCGAGTTACTACTTTCAGATGCAAGAGAAATTTTGCGGATTGGTCGATCCGTTCGCGAGATATGGCAGTTTTGGGGTAAGAAACGCTTGAGAAACTCCAAATTTTCGCAGTTCTGATGCTCGAAACGAATAACTAGAACGGCCTAGGGGATAACTACTTATACCGTTGTAATGGGGCGAGTTTCTACTTTCAGATGCAACAGAAACTTTGCGGATTGGTCAATCCGTTCGCGAGATATGGCAGTTTTGAGGTAAGAAACGCTTGAGAAACTCCAAATTTTCGCAGTTCTGATGCTCGAAACGAATAACTAGAACGGTCTAGGGGAAAACTACTCATACCGTTGTAATGGGGCGAGTTTCTACTTTCAGATGCAACAGAAACTTTGCGGATTGGTCAATCCGTTCGCGAGATATGGCAGTTTTGAGGTAAGAAACGCTTGAGAAACTCCAAATTTTCGCAGTTCTGAGGCTCGAAACGAATAACTAGAACGGTCTAGGGGAAAACTACTCATACCGTTGTAATGGGGCGAGTTTCTACTTTCAGATGCAACAGAAACTTTGCGGATTGGTCAATCCGTTCGCGAGATATGGCAGTTTTGAGGTAAGAAACGCTTGAGAAACTCCAAATTTTCGCAGTTCTGAGGCTCGAAACGAATAACTAGAACGGCCTAGGGGAAAACTACTCATACCGTTGTAATGGGGCGAGTTACTACTTTCAGATGCAAGAGAAATTTTGCGGATTGGTCGATCCGTTCGCGAGATATGGCAGTTTTGGGGTAAGAAACGCTTGAGAAACTCCAAATTTTCGCAGTTCTGATGATCGAAACGAATAACTAGAACGGTCTAGGGGAAAACTACTCATACTGTTGTAATGGGGCTAGTTTCTACTTTCAGATGCAACAGAAACTTTGCGGATTGGTCAATCCGTTCGCGAGATATGGCAGTTTTGAGGTATGAAACGCTTGAGAAACTCCAAATTTTCGCAGTTCTGATGCTCGAAACGAATAACTAGAACGGTCTAGGGGAAAACTACTCATACCGTTGTAATGGGGCTAGTTTCTACTTTCAGATGCAACAGAAACTTTGCGGATTGGTCAATCCGTTCGCGAGATATGGCAGTTTTGAGGTAAGAAACGCTTGAGAAACTCCAAATTTTCGCAGTTCTGATGCTCGAAACGAATAACTAGAACGGTCTAGGGGAAAACTACTCATACCGTTGTAATGGGGCGAGTTTCTACTTTCAGATGCAACAGAAACTTTGCGGATTGGTCAATCCGTTCGCGAGATATGGCAGTTTTGAGGTAAGAAACGCTTGAGAAACTCCAAATTTTCGCAGTTCTGAGGCTCGAAACGAATAACTAGAACGGCCTAGGGGAAAACTACTCATACCGTTGTAATGGGGCGAGTTACTACTTTCAGATGCAAGAGAAATTTTGCGGATTGGTCGATCCGTTCGCGAGATATGGCAGTTTTGGGGTAAGAAACGCTTGAGAAACTCCAAATTTTCGCAGTTCTGATGCTCGAAACGAATAACTAGAACGGCCTAGGGGATAACTACTCATACCGTTGTAATGGGGCGAGTTTCTACTTTCAGATGCAACAGAAACTTTGCGGATTGGTCAATCCGTTCGCGAGATATGGCAGTTTTGAGGTATGAAACGCTTGAGAAACTCCAAATTTTCGCAGTTCTGATGCTCGAAACGAATAACTAGAACGGTCTAGGGGAAAACTACTCATACCGTTGTAATGGGGCTAGTTTCTACTTTCAGATGCAACAGAAACTTTGCGGATTGGTCAATCCGTTCGCGAGATATGGCAGTTTTGAGGTAAGAAACGCTTGAGAAACTCCAAATTTTCGCAGTTCTGATGCTCGAAACGAATAACTAGAACGGTCTAGGGGAAAACTACTCATACCGTTCTCATGGGGCTAGTTTCTACTTTCAGATGCAACAGAAACTTTGCGGATTGGTCAATCCGTTCGCGAGATATGGCAGTTTTGAGGTAAGAAACGCTTGAGAAACTCCAAATTTTCGCAGTTCTGATGCTCGAAACGAATAACTAAAACGGTCTAGGGGAAAACTACTCATACCGTTGTAATGGGGCTAGTTTCTACTTTCAGATGCAACAGAAACTTTGCGGATTGGTCAATCCGTTCGCGAGATATGGCAGTTTTGAGGTAAGAAACGCTTGAGAAACTCCAAATTTTCGCAGTTCTGATGATCGAAACGAATAACTAGAACGGTCTAGGGGAAAACTACTCATACCGTTGTAATGGGGCTAGTTTCTACTTTCAGATGCAACAGAAACTTTGCGGATTGGTCAATCCGTTCGCAAGATATGGCAGTTTTGAGGTAAGAAACGCTTGAGAAACTCCAAATTTTCGCAGTTCTGATGCTCGAAACGAATAACTAGACCGGTCTAGGGGAAAACTACTCATACCGTTGTAATGGGGCGAGTTTCTACTTTCAGATGCAACAGAAACTTTGCGGATTGGTCAATCCGTTCGCGAGATATGGCAGTTTTGAGGTAAGAAACGCTTGAGAAACTCCAAATTTTCGCAGTTCTGAGGCTCGAAACGAATAACTAGAACGGCCTAGGGGAAAACTACTCATACCGTTGTAATGGGGCGAGTTACTACTTTCAGATGCAAGAGAAATTTTGCGGATTGGTCGATCCGTTCGCGAGATATGGCAGTTTTGGGGTAAGAAACGCTTGAGAAACTCCAAATTTTCGCAGTTCTGATGCTCGAAACGAATAACTAGAACGGCCTAGGGGATAACTACTTATACCGTTGTAATGGGGCGAGTTTCTACTTTCAGATGCAACAGAAACTTTGCGGATTGGTCAATCCGTTCGCGAGATATGGCAGTTTTGAGGTATGAAACGCTTGAGAAACTCCAAATTTTCGCAGTTCTGATGCTCGAAACGAATAACTAGAACGGTCTAGGGGAAAACTACTCATACCGTTGTAATGGGGCTAGTTTCTACTTTCAGATGCAACAGAAACTTTGCGGATTGGTCAATCCGTTCGCGAGATATGGCAGTTTTGAGGTAAGAAACGCTTGAGAAACTCCAAATTTTCCCAGTTCTGATGCTCGAAACGAATAACTAGAACGGTCTAGGGGAAAACTACTCATACCGTTCTCATGGGGCTAGTTTCTACTTTCAGATGCAACAGAAACTTTGCGGATTGGTCAATCCGTTCGCGAGATATGGCAGTTTTGAGGTAAGAAACGCTTGAGAAACTCCAAATTTTCGCAGTTCTGATGCTCGAAACGAATAACTAGAACGGTCTAGGGGAAAACTACTCATACCGATGTAATGGGGCTAGTTTCTACTTTCAGATGCAACAGAAACTTTGCGGATTGGTCAATCCGTTCGCGAGATATGGCTGTTTTGAGGTAAGAAACGCTTGAGAAACTCCAAATTTTCGCAGTTCTGATGCTCGAAACGAATAACTAGAACGGCCTAGGGGATAACTACTTATACCGTTGTAATGGGGCGAGTTTCTACTTTCAGATGCAACAGAAACTTTGCGGATTGGTCAATCCGTTCGCGAGATATGGCAGTTTTGAGGTATGAAACGCTTGAGAAACTCCAAATTTTCGCAGTTCTGATGCTCGAAACGAATAACTAGAACGGTCTAGGGGAAAACTACTCATACCGTTGTAATGGGGCTAGTTTCTACTTTCAGATGCAACAGAAACTTTGCGGATTGGTCAATCCGTTCGCGAGATATGGCAGTTTTGAGGTAAGAAACGCTTGAGAAACTCCAAATTTTCGCAGTTCTGATGATCGAAACGAATAACTAGAACGGTCTAGGGGAAAACTACTCATACCGTTGTAATGGGACTAGTTTCTACTTTCAGATGCAACAGAAACTTTGCGGATTGGTCAATCCGTTCGCGAGATATGGCAGTTTTGAGGTAAGAAACGCTTGAGAAACTCCAAATTTTCGCAGTTCTGATGCTCGAAACGAATAACTAGAACGGTCTAGGGGAAAACTACTCATACCGTTGTAATGGGGCTAGTTTCTACTTTCAGATGCAACAGAAACTTTGCGGATTGGTCAATCCGTTCGCGAGATATGGCAGTTTTGAGGTAAGAAACGCTTGAGAAACTCCAAATTTTCGCAGTTCTGATGATCGAAACGAATAACTAGAACGGTCTAGGGGAAAACTACTCATACTGTTGTAATGGGGCTAGTTTCTACTTTCAGATGCAACAGAAACTTTGCGGATTGGTCAATCCGTTCGCGAGATATGGCAGTTTTGAGGTAAGAAACGCTTGAGAAACTCCAAATTTTCGCAGTTCTGATGCTCGAAACGAATAACTAGAACGGTCTAGGGGAAAACTACTCATACCGTTGTAATGGGGCGAGTTTCTACTTTCAGATGCAACAGAAACTTTGCGGATTGGTCAATCCGTTCGCGAGATATGGCAGTTTTGAGGTAAGAAACGCTTGAGAAACTCCAAATTTTCGCAGTTCTGATGCTCGAAACGAATAACTAGACCGGTCTAGGGGAAAACTACTCATACCGTTGTAATGGGGCGAGTTTCTACTTTCAGATGCAACAGAAACTTTGCGGATTGGTCAATCCGTTCGCGAGATATGGCAGTTTTGAGGTAAGAAACGCTTGAGAAACTCCAAATTTTCGCAGTTCTGAGGCTCGAAACGAATAACTAGAACGGCCTAGGGGAAAACTACTCATACCGTTGTAATGGGGCGAGTTACTACTTTCAGATGCAAGAGAAATTTTGCGGATTGGTCGATCCGTTCGCGAGATATGGCAGTTTTGGGGTAAGAAACGCTTGAGAAACTCCAAATTTTCGCAGTTCTGATGCTCGAAACGAATAACTAGAACGGCCTAGGGGAAAAGTGCGCATACCGTTGTAATAGGGCGAGTTTCTACTTTCAGATGCAACAGAAATTTTGCGGATTGATCAATCCGTTCGCGAGATATGGCAGTTTGGATATAAGAAACGCTTGAGAAACTCAAAATTTGCGCAGTTCTGATGCTCGGAACGAAATAACTAGAACGGCCTAGGGGAATAGTACGCACACCGTTTTAATCGGGCGAGTTTCTACTTTCAGATGCAACAGAAACTTTGCGGATTGGTCAATCCGTTCGCGAGATATGGCAGTTTTGAGGTAAGAAACGCTTGAGAAACTCCAAATTTTCGCAGTTCTGATGCTCGAAACGAATAACTAGAACGGTCTAGGGGAAAACTACTCATACCGTTGTAATGGGGCGAGTTTCTACTTTCAGATGCAACAGAAACTTTGCGGATTGGTCAATCCGTTCGCGAGATATGGCAGTTTTGAGGTAAGAAACGCTTGAGAAACTCCAAATTTTCGCAGTTCTGATGCTCGAAACGAATAACTAGACCGGTCTAGGGGAAAACTACTCATACCGTTGTAATGGGGCGAGTTTCTACTTTCAGATGCAACAGAAACTTTGCGGATTGGTCAATCCGTTCGCGAGATATGGCAGTTTTGAGGTAAGAAACGCTTGAGAAACTCCAAATTTTCGCAGTTCTGAGGCTCGAAACGAATAACTAGAACGGCCTAGGGGAAAACTACTCATACCGTTGTAATGGGGCGAGTTACTACTTTCAGATGCAAGAGAAATTTTGCGGATTGGTCGATCCGTTCGCGAGATATGGCAGTTTTGGGGTAAGAAACGCTTGAGAAACTCCAAATTTTCGCAGTTCTGATGATCGAAACGAATAACTAGAACGGTCTAGGGGAAAACTACTCATACTGTTGTAATGGGGCTAGTTTCTACTTTCAGATGCAACAGAAACTTTGCGGATTGGTCAATCCGTTCGCGAGATATGGCAGTTTTGAGGTATGAAACGCTTGAGAAACTCCAAATTTTCGCAGTTCTGATGCTCGAAACGAATAACTAGAACGGTCTAGGGGAAAACTACTCATACCGTTGTAATGGGGCTAGTTTCTACTTTCAGATGCAACAGAAACTTTGCGGATTGGTCAATCCGTTCGCGAGATATGGCAGTTTTGAGGTAAGAAACGCTTGAGAAACTCCAAATTTTCGCAGTTCTGATGCTCGAAACGAATAACTAGAACGGTCTAGGGGAAAACTACTCATACCGTTGTAATGGGGCGAGTTTCTACTTTCAGATGCAACAGAAACTTTGCGGATTGGTCAATCCGTTCGCGAGATATGGCAGTTTTGAGGTAAGAAACGCTTGAGAAACTCCAAATTTTCGCAGTTCTGAGGCTCGAAACGAATAACTAGAACGGCCTAGGGGAAAACTACTCATACCGTTGTAATGGGGCGAGTTACTACTTTCAGATGCAAGAGAAATTTTGCGGATTGGTCGATCCGTTCGCGAGATATGGCAGTTTTGGGGTAAGAAACGCTTGAGAAACTCCAAATTTTCGCAGTTCTGATGCTCGAAACGAATAACTAGAACGGCCTAGGGGATAACTACTTATACCGTTGTAATGGGGCGAGTTTCTACTTTCAGATGCAACAGAAACTTTGCGGATTGGTCAATCCGTTCGCGAGATATGGCAGTTTTGAGGTATGAAACGCTTGAGAAACTCCAAATTTTCGCAGTTCTGATGCTCGAAACGAATAACTAGAACGGTCTAGGGGAAAACTACTCATACCGTTGTAATGGGGCTAGTTTCTACTTTCAGATGCAACAGAAACTTTGCGGATTGGTCAATCCGTTCGCGAGATATGGCAGTTTTGAGGTAAGAAACGCTTGAGAAACTCCAAATTTTCGCAGTTCTGATGCTCGAAACGAATAACTAGAACGGTCTAGGGGAAAACTACTCATACCGTTCTCATGGGGCTAGTTTCTACTTTCAGATGCAACAGAAACTTTGCGGATTGGTCAATCCGTTCGCGAGATATGGCAGTTTTGAGGTAAGAAACGCTTGAGAAACTCCAAATTTTCGCAGTTCTGATGCTCGAAACGAATAACTAAAACGGTCTAGGGGAAAACTACTCATACCGTTGTAATGGGGCTAGTTTCTACTTTCAGATGCAACAGAAACTTTGCGGATTGGTCAATCCGTTCGCGAGATATGGCAGTTTTGAGGTAAGAAACGCTTGAGAAACTCCAAATTTTCGCAGTTCTGATGATCGAAACGAATAACTAGAACGGTCTAGGGGAAAACTACTCATACCGTTGTAATGGGGCTAGTTTCTACTTTCAGATGCAACAGAAACTTTGCGGATTGGTCAATCCGTTCGCAAGATATGGCAGTTTTGAGGTAAGAAACGCTTGAGAAACTCCAAATTTTCGCAGTTCTGATGCTCGAAACGAATAACTAGACCGGTCTAGGGGAAAACTACTCATACCGTTGTAATGGGGCGAGTTTCTACTTTCAGATGCAACAGAAACTTTGCGGATTGGTCAATCCGTTCGCGAGATATGGCAGTTTTGAGGTAAGAAACGCTTGAGAAACTCCAAATTTTCGCAGTTCTGAGGCTCGAAACGAATAACTAGAACGGCCTAGGGGAAAACTACTCATACCGTTGTAATGGGGCGAGTTACTACTTTCAGATGCAAGAGAAATTTTGCGGATTGGTCGATCCGTTCGCGAGATATGGCAGTTTTGGGGTAAGAAACGCTTGAGAAACTCCAAATTTTCGCAGTTCTGATGCTCGAAACGAATAACTAGAACGGCCTAGGGGATAACTACTTATACCGTTGTAATGGGGCGAGTTTCTACTTTCAGATGCAACAGAAACTTTGCGGATTGGTCAATCCGTTCGCGAGATATGGCAGTTTTGAGGTATGAAACGCTTGAGAAACTCCAAATTTTCGCAGTTCTGATGCTCGAAACGAATAACTAGAACGGTCTAGGGGAAAACTACTCATACCGTTGTAATGGGGCTAGTTTCTACTTTCAGATGCAACAGAAACTTTGCGGATTGGTCAATCCGTTCGCGAGATATGGCAGTTTTGAGGTAAGAAACGCTTGAGAAACTCCAAATTTTCGCAGTTCTGATGCTCGAAACGAATAACTAGAACGGTCTAGGGGAAAACTACTCATACCGTTCTCATGGGGCTAGTTTCTACTTTCAGATGCAACAGAAACTTTGCGGATTGGTCAATCCGTTCGCGAGATATGGCAGTTTTGAGGTAAGAAACGCTTGAGAAACTCCAAATTTTCGCAGTTCTGATGCTCGAAACGAATAACTAAAACGGTCTAGGGGAAAACTACTCATACCGTTGTAATGGGGCTAGTTTCTACTTTCAGATGCAACAGAAACTTTGCGGATTGGTCAATCCGTTCGCGAGATATGGCAGTTTTGAGGTAAGAAACGCTTGAGAAACTCCAAATTTTCGCAGTTCTGATGATCGAAACGAATAACTAGAACGGTCTAGGGGAAAACTACTCATACCGTTGTAATGGGGCTAGTTTCTACTTTCAGATGCAACAGAAACTTTGCGGATTGGTCAATCCGTTCGCAAGATATGGCAGTTTTGAGGTAAGAAACGCTTGAGAAACTCCAAATTTTCGCAGTTCTGATGCTCGAAACGAATAACTAGACCGGTCTAGGGGAAAACTACTCATACCGTTGTAATGGGGCGAGTTTCTACTTTCAGATGCAACAGAAACTTTGCGGATTGGTCAATCCGTTCGCGAGATATGGCAGTTTTGAGGTAAGAAACGCTTGAGAAACTCCAAATTTTCGCAGTTCTGAGGCTCGAAACGAATAACTAGAACGGCCTAGGGGAAAACTACTCATACCGTTGTAATGGGGCGAGTTACTACTTTCAGATGCAAGAGAAATTTTGCGGATTGGTCGATCCGTTCGCGAGATATGGCAGTTTTGGGGTAAGAAACGCTTGAGAAACTCCAAATTTTCGCAGTTCTGATGCTCGAAACGAATAACTAGAACGGCCTAGGGGATAACTACTTATACCGTTGTAATGGGGCGAGTTTCTACTTTCAGATGCAACAGAAACTTTGCGGATTGGTCAATCCGTTCGCGAGATATGGCAGTTTTGAGGTATGAAACGCTTGAGAAACTCCAAATTTTCGCAGTTCTGATGCTCGAAACGAATAACTAGAACGGTCTAGGGGAAAACTACTCATACCGTTGTAATGGGGCTAGTTTCTACTTTCAGATGCAACAGAAACTTTGCGGATTGGTCAATCCGTTCGCGAGATATGGCAGTTTTGAGGTAAGAAACGCTTGAGAAACTCCAAATTTTCCCAGTTCTGATGCTCGAAACGAATAACTAGAACGGTCTAGGGGAAAACTACTCATACCGTTCTCATGGGGCTAGTTTCTACTTTCAGATGCAACAGAAACTTTGCGGATTGGTCAATCCGTTCGCGAGATATGGCAGTTTTGAGGTAAGAAACGCTTGAGAAACTCCAAATTTTCGCAGTTCTGATGCTCGAAACGAATAACTAGAACGGTCTAGGGGAAAACTACTCATACCGATGTAATGGGGCTAGTTTCTACTTTCAGATGCAACAGAAACTTTGCGGATTGGTCAATCCGTTCGCGAGATATGGCTGTTTTGAGGTAAGAAACGCTTGAGAAACTCCAAATTTTCGCAGTTCTGATGCTCGAAACGAATAACTAGAACGGCCTAGGGGATAACTACTTATACCGTTGTAATGGGGCGAGTTTCTACTTTCAGATGCAACAGAAACTTTGCGGATTGGTCAATCCGTTCGCGAGATATGGCAGTTTTGAGGTATGAAACGCTTGAGAAACTCCAAATTTTCGCAGTTCTGATGCTCGAAACGAATAACTAGAACGGTCTAGGGGAAAACTACTCATACCGTTGTAATGGGGCTAGTTTCTACTTTCAGATGCAACAGAAACTTTGCGGATTGGTCAATCCGTTCGCGAGATATGGCAGTTTTGAGGTAAGAAACGCTTGAGAAACTCCAAATTTTCGCAGTTCTGATGATCGAAACGAATAACTAGAACGGTCTAGGGGAAAACTACTCATACCGTTGTAATGGGACTAGTTTCTACTTTCAGATGCAACAGAAACTTTGCGGATTGGTCAATCCGTTCGCGAGATATGGCAGTTTTGAGGTAAGAAACGCTTGAGAAACTCCAAATTTTCGCAGTTCTGATGCTCGAAACGAATAACTAGAACGGTCTAGGGGAAAACTACTCATACCGTTGTAATGGGGCTAGTTTCTACTTTCAGATGCAACAGAAACTTTGCGGATTGGTCAATCCGTTCGCGAGATATGGCAGTTTTGAGGTAAGAAACGCTTGAGAAACTCCAAATTTTCGCAGTTCTGATGATCGAAACGAATAACTAGAACGGTCTAGGGGAAAACTACTCATACTGTTGTAATGGGGCTAGTTTCTACTTTCAGATGCAACAGAAACTTTGCGGATTGGTCAATCCGTTCGCGAGATATGGCAGTTTTGAGGTAAGAAACGCTTGAGAAACTCCAAATTTTCGCAGTTCTGATGCTCGAAACGAATAACTAGAACGGTCTAGGGGAAAACTACTCATACCGTTGTAATGGGGCGAGTTTCTACTTTCAGATGCAACAGAAACTTTGCGGATTGGTCAATCCGTTCGCGAGATATGGCAGTTTTGAGGTAAGAAACGCTTGAGAAACTCCAAATTTTCGCAGTTCTGATGCTCGAAACGAATAACTAGACCGGTCTAGGGGAAAACTACTCATACCGTTGTAATGGGGCGAGTTTCTACTTTCAGATGCAACAGAAACTTTGCGGATTGGTCAATCCGTTCGCGAGATATGGCAGTTTTGAGGTAAGAAACGCTTGAGAAACTCCAAATTTTCGCAGTTCTGAGGCTCGAAACGAATAACTAGAACGGCCTAGGGGAAAACTACTCATACCGTTGTAATGGGGCGAGTTACTACTTTCAGATGCAAGAGAAATTTTGCGGATTGGTCGATCCGTTCGCGAGATATGGCAGTTTTGGGGTAAGAAACGCTTGAGAAACTCCAAATTTTCGCAGTTCTGATGCTCGAAACGAATAACTAGAACGGCCTAGGGGATAACTACTTATACCGTTGTAATGGGGCGAGTTTCTACTTTCAGATGCAACAGAAACTTTGCGGATTGGTCAATCCGTTCGCGAGATATGGCAGTTTTGAGGTAAGAAACGCTTGAGAAACTCCAAATTTTCGCAGTTCTGATGCTCGAAACGAATAACTAGAACGGTCTAGGGGAAAACTACTCATACCGTTGTAATGGGGCGAGTTTCTACTTTCAGATGCAACAGAAACTTTGCGGATTGGTCAATCCGTTCGCGAGATATGGCAGTTTTGAGGTAAGAAACGCTTGAGAAACTCCAAATTTTCGCAGTTCTGAGGCTCGAAACGAATAACTAGAACGGTCTAGGGGAAAACTACTCATACCGTTGTAATGGGGCGAGTTTCTACTTTCAGATGCAACAGAAACTTTGCGGATTGGTCAATCCGTTCGCGAGATATGGCAGTTTTGAGGTAAGAAACGCTTGAGAAACTCCAAATTTTCGCAGTTCTGAGGCTCGAAACGAATAACTAGAACGGCCTAGGGGAAAACTACTCATACCGTTGTAATGGGGCGAGTTACTACTTTCAGATGCAAGAGAAATTTTGCGGATTGGTCGATCCGTTCGCGAGATATGGCAGTTTTGGGGTAAGAAACGCTTGAGAAACTCCAAATTTTCGCAGTTCTGATGATCGAAACGAATAACTAGAACGGTCTAGGGGAAAACTACTCATACTGTTGTAATGGGGCTAGTTTCTACTTTCAGATGCAACAGAAACTTTGCGGATTGGTCAATCCGTTCGCGAGATATGGCAGTTTTGAGGTATGAAACGCTTGAGAAACTCCAAATTTTCGCAGTTCTGATGCTCGAAACGAATAACTAGAACGGTCTAGGGGAAAACTACTCATACCGTTGTAATGGGGCTAGTTTCTACTTTCAGATGCAACAGAAACTTTGCGGATTGGTCAATCCGTTCGCGAGATATGGCAGTTTTGAGGTAAGAAACGCTTGAGAAACTCCAAATTTTCGCAGTTCTGATGCTCGAAACGAATAACTAGAACGGTCTAGGGGAAAACTACTCATACCGTTGTAATGGGGCGAGTTTCTACTTTCAGATGCAACAGAAACTTTGCGGATTGGTCAATCCGTTCGCGAGATATGGCAGTTTTGAGGTAAGAAACGCTTGAGAAACTCCAAATTTTCGCAGTTCTGAGGCTCGAAACGAATAACTAGAACGGCCTAGGGGAAAACTACTCATACCGTTGTAATGGGGCGAGTTACTACTTTCAGATGCAAGAGAAATTTTGCGGATTGGTCGATCCGTTCGCGAGATATGGCAGTTTTGGGGTAAGAAACGCTTGAGAAACTCCAAATTTTCGCAGTTCTGATGCTCGAAACGAATAACTAGAACGGCCTAGGGGATAACTACTTATACCGTTGTAATGGGGCGAGTTTCTACTTTCAGATGCAACAGAAACTTTGCGGATTGGTCAATCCGTTCGCGAGATATGGCAGTTTTGAGGTATGAAACGCTTGAGAAACTCCAAATTTTCGCAGTTCTGATGCTCGAAACGAATAACTAGAACGGTCTAGGGGAAAACTACTCATACCGTTGTAATGGGGCTAGTTTCTACTTTCAGATGCAACAGAAACTTTGCGGATTGGTCAATCCGTTCGCGAGATATGGCAGTTTTGAGGTAAGAAACGCTTGAGAAACTCCAAATTTTCGCAGTTCTGATGCTCGAAACGAATAACTAGAACGGTCTAGGGGAAAACTACTCATACCGTTCTCATGGGGCTAGTTTCTACTTTCAGATGCAACAGAAACTTTGCGGATTGGTCAATCCGTTCGCGAGATATGGCAGTTTTGAGGTAAGAAACGCTTGAGAAACTCCAAATTTTCGCAGTTCTGATGCTCGAAACGAATAACTAAAACGGTCTAGGGGAAAACTACTCATACCGTTGTAATGGGGCTAGTTTCTACTTTCAGATGCAACAGAAACTTTGCGGATTGGTCAATCCGTTCGCGAGATATGGCAGTTTTGAGGTAAGAAACGCTTGAGAAACTCCAAATTTTCGCAGTTCTGATGATCGAAACGAATAACTAGAACGGTCTAGGGGAAAACTACTCATACCGTTGTAATGGGGCTAGTTTCTACTTTCAGATGCAACAGAAACTTTGCGGATTGGTCAATCCGTTCGCAAGATATGGCAGTTTTGAGGTAAGAAACGCTTGAGAAACTCCAAATTTTCGCAGTTCTGATGCTCGAAACGAATAACTAGACCGGTCTAGGGGAAAACTACTCATACCGTTGTAATGGGGCGAGTTTCTACTTTCAGATGCAACAGAAACTTTGCGGATTGGTCAATCCGTTCGCGAGATATGGCAGTTTTGAGGTAAGAAACGCTTGAGAAACTCCAAATTTTCGCAGTTCTGAGGCTCGAAACGAATAACTAGAACGGCCTAGGGGAAAACTACTCATACCGTTGTAATGGGGCGAGTTACTACTTTCAGATGCAAGAGAAATTTTGCGGATTGGTCGATCCGTTCGCGAGATATGGCAGTTTTGGGGTAAGAAACGCTTGAGAAACTCCAAATTTTCGCAGTTCTGATGCTCGAAACGAATAACTAGAACGGCCTAGGGGATAACTACTTATACCGTTGTAATGGGGCGAGTTTCTACTTTCAGATGCAACAGAAACTTTGCGGATTGGTCAATCCGTTCGCGAGATATGGCAGTTTTGAGGTATGAAACGCTTGAGAAACTCCAAATTTTCGCAGTTCTGATGCTCGAAACGAATAACTAGAACGGTCTAGGGGAAAACTACTCATACCGTTGTAATGGGGCTAGTTTCTACTTTCAGATGCAACAGAAACTTTGCGGATTGGTCAATCCGTTCGCGAGATATGGCAGTTTTGAGGTAAGAAACGCTTGAGAAACTCCAAATTTTCGCAGTTCTGATGCTCGAAACGAATAACTAGAACGGTCTAGGGGAAAACTACTCATACCGTTCTCATGGGGCTAGTTTCTACTTTCAGATGCAACAGAAACTTTGCGGATTGGTCAATCCGTTCGCGAGATATGGCAGTTTTGAGGTAAGAAACGCTTGAGAAACTCCAAATTTTCGCAGTTCTGATGCTCGAAACGAATAACTAGAACGGTCTAGGGGAAAACTACTCATACCGATGTAATGGGGCTAGTTTCTACTTTCAGATGCAACAGAAACTTTGCGGATTGGTCAATCCGTTCGCGAGATATGGCTGTTTTGAGGTAAGAAACGCTTGAGAAACTCCAAATTTTCGCAGTTCTGATGCTCGAAACGAATAACTAGAACGGCCTAGGGGATAACTACTTATACCGTTGTAATGGGGCGAGTTTCTACTTTCAGATGCAACAGAAACTTTGCGGATTGGTCAATCCGTTCGCGAGATATGGCAGTTTTGAGGTATGAAACGCTTGAGAAACTCCAAATTTTCGCAGTTCTGATGCTCGAAACGAATAACTAGAACGGTCTAGGGGAAAACTACTCATACCGTTGTAATGGGGCTAGTTTCTACTTTCAGATGCAACAGAAACTTTGCGGATTGGTCAATCCGTTCGCGAGATATGGCAGTTTTGAGGTAAGAAACGCTTGAGAAACTCCAAATTTTCGCAGTTCTGATGATCGAAACGAATAACTAGAACGGTCTAGGGGAAAACTACTCATACCGTTGTAATGGGACTAGTTTCTACTTTCAGATGCAACAGAAACTTTGCGGATTGGTCAATCCGTTCGCAAGATATGGCAGTTTTGAGGTAAGAAACGCTTGAGAAACTCCAAATTTTCGCAGTTCTGATGCTCGAAACGAATAACTAGACCGGTCTAGGGGAAAACTACTCATACCGTTGTAATGGGGCGAGTTTCTACTTTCAGATGCAACAGAAACTTTGCGGATTGGTCAATCCGTTCGCGAGATATGGCAGTTTTGAGGTAAGAAACGCTTGAGAAACTCCAAATTTTCGCAGTTCTGAGGCTCGAAACGAATAACTAGAACGGCCTAGGGGAAAACTACTCATACCGTTGTAATGGGGCGAGTTACTACTTTCAGATGCAAGAGAAATTTTGCGGATTGGTCGATCCGTTCGCGAGATATGGCAGTTTTGGGGTAAGAAACGCTTGAGAAACTCCAAATTTTCGCAGTTCTGATGCTCGAAACGAATAACTAGAACGGCCTAGGGGATAACTACTTATACCGTTGTAATGGGGCGAGTTTCTACTTTCAGATGCAACAGAAACTTTGCGGATTGGTCAATCCGTTCGCGAGATATGGCAGTTTTGAGGTATGAAACGCTTGAGAAACTCCAAATTTTCGCAGTTCTGATGCTCGAAACGAATAACTAGAACGGTCTAGGGGAAAACTACTCATACCGTTGTAATGGGGCTAGTTTCTACTTTCAGATGCAACAGAAACTTTGCGGATTGGTCAATCCGTTCGCGAGATATGGCAGTTTTGAGGTAAGAAACGCTTGAGAAACTCCAAATTTTCGCAGTTCTGATGCTCGAAACGAATAACTAGAACGGTCTAGGGGAAAACTAGTCATACTGTTGTAATGGGGCTAGTTTCTACTTTCAGATGCAACAGAAACTTTGCGGATTGGTCAATCCGTTCGCGAGATATGGCAGTTTTGAGGTAAGAAACGCTTGAGAAACTCCAAATTTTCGCAGTTCTGATGCTCGAAACGAATAACTAGAACGGTCTAGGGGAAAACTACTCATACCGATGTAATGGGGCTAGTTTCTACTTTCAGATGCAACAGAAACTTTGCGGATTGGTCAATCCGTTCGCGAGATATGGCAGTTTTGAGGTAAGAAACGCTTGAGAAACTCCAAATTTTCGCAGTTCTGATGCTCGAAACGAATAACTAGAACGGCCTAGGGGATAACTACTTATACCGTTGTAATGGGGCGAGTTTCTACTTTCAGATGCAACAGAAACTTTGCGGATTGGTCAATCCGTTCGCGAGATATGGCAGTTTTGAGGTATGAAACGCTTGAGAAACTCCAAATTTTCGCAGTTCTGATGCTCGAAACGAATGACTAGAACGGTCTAGGGGAAAACTACTCATACCGTTGTAATGGGGCTAGTTTCTACTTTCAGATGCAACAGAAACTTTGCGGATTGGTCAATCCGTTCGCGAGATATGGCAGTTTTGAGGTAAGAAACGCTTGAGAAACTCCAAATTTTCGCAGTTCTGATGCTCGAAACGAATAACTAGAACGGTCTAGGGGAAAACTACTCATACCGTTCTCATGGGGCTAGTTTCTACTTTCAGATGCAACAGAAACTTTGCGGATTGGTCAATCCGTTCGCGAGATATGGCAGTTTTGAGGTAAGAAACGCTTGAGAAACTCCAAATTTTCGCATTTCTGATGCTCGAAACGAATAACTAGAACGGTCTAGGGGAAAACTACTCATACCGTTCTCATGGGGCTAGTTTCTACTTTCAGATGCAACAGAAACTTTGCGGATTGGTCAATCCGTTCGCGAGATATGGCAGTTTTGAGGTATGAAACGCTTGAGAAACTCCAAATTTTCGCAGTTCTGATGCTCGAAACGAATGACTAGAACGGTCTAGGGGAAAACTACTCATACCGTTGTAATGGGGCTAGTTTCTACTTTCAGATGCAACAGAAACTTTGCGGATTGGTCAATCCGTTCGCGAGATATGGCAGTTTTGAGGTAAGAAACGCTTGAGAAACTCCAAATTTTCGCAGTTCTGATGCTCGAAACGAATAACTAGAACGGTCTAGGGGAAAACTACTCATACCGTTCTCATGGGGCTAGTTTCTACTTTCAGATGCAACAGAAACTTTGCGGATTGGTCAATCCGTTCGCGAGATATGGCAGTTTTGAGGTAAGAAACGCTTGAGAAACTCCAAATTTTCGCAGTTCTGATGCTCGAAACGAATAACTAGAACGGTCTAGGGGAAAACTACTCATACCGTTCTCATGGGGCTAGTTTCTACTTTCAGATGCAACAGAAACTTTGCGGATTGGTCAATCCGTTCGCGAGATATGGCAGTTTTGAGGTAAGAAACGCTTGAGAAACTCCAAATTTTCGCAGTTCTGATGCTCGAAACGAATAACTAGAACGGTCTAGGGGAAAACTACTCATACCGATGTAATGGGGCTAGTTTCTACTTTCAGATGCAACAGAAACTTTGCGGATTGGTCGATCCGTTCGCGAGATATGGCAGTTTTGAGGTAAGAAACGCTTGAGAAACTCCAAATTTTCGCAGTTCTGATGCTCGAAACGAATAACTAGAACGGCCTAGGGGATAACTACTTATACCGTTGTAATGGGGCGAGTTTCTACTTTCAGATGCAACAGAAACTTTGCGGATTGGTCAATCCGTTCGCGAGATATGGCAGTTTTGAGGTATGAAACGCTTGAGAAACTCCAAATTTTCGCAGTTCTGATGCTCGAAACGAATAACTAGAACGGTCTAGGGGAAAACTACTCATACCGTTGTAATGGGGCTAGTTTCTACTTTCAGATGCAACAGAAACTTTGCGGATTGGTCAATCCGTTCGCGAGATATGGCAGTTTTGAGGTAAGAAACGCTTGAGAAACTCCAAATTTTCGCAGTTCTGATGCTCGAAACGAATAACTAGAACGGTCTAGGGGAAAACTACTCATACCGTTCTCATGGGGCTAGTTTCTACTTTCAGATGCAACAGAAACTTTGCGGATTGGTCAATCCGTTCGCGAGATATGGCAGTTTTGAGGTAAGAAACGCTTGAGAAACTCCAAATTTTCGCAGTTCTGATGCTCGAAACGAATAACTAGAACGGTCTAGGGGAAAACTACTCATACCGATGTAATGGGGCTAGTTTCTACTTTCAGATGCAACAGAAACTTTGCGGATTGGTCAATCCGTTCGCGAGATATGGCAGTTTTGAGGTAAGAAACGCTTGAGAAACTCCAAATTTTCGCAGTTCTGAGGCTCGAAACGAATAACTAGAACGGCCTAGGGGAAAACTACTCATACCGTTGTAATGGGGCTAGTTTCTACTTTCAGATGCAACAGAAACTTTGCGGATTGGTCAATCCGTTCGCGAGATATGGCAGTTTTGAGGTAAGAAACGCTTGAGAAACTCCAAATTTTCGCAGTTCTGATGCTCGAAACGAATAACTAGAACGGTCTAGGGGAAAACTACTCATACCGTTCTCATGGGGCTAGTTTCTACTTTCAGATGCAACAGAAACTTTGCGGATTGGTCAATCCGTTCGCGAGATATGGCAGTTTTGAGGTAAGAAACGCTTGAGAAACTCCAAATTTTCGCAGTTCTGATGCTCGAAACGAATAACTAGAACGGTCTAGGGGAAAACTACTCGTACCGTTGTAATGGGGCTAGTTTCTACTTTCAGATGCAACAGAAACTATGCGGATTGGTCAATACGTTCGCGAGATATGGCAGTTTTGAGGTAAGAAACGCTTGAGAAACTCCAAATTTTCGCAGTTCTGATGCTCGAAACGAATAACTAGAACGGCCTAGGGGATAACTACTTATACCGTTGTAATGGGGCGAGTTTCTACTTTCAGATGCAACAGAAACTTTGCGGATTGGTCAATCCGTTCGCGAGATATGGCAGTTTTGAGGTATGAAACGCTTGAGAAACTCCAAATTTTCGCAGTTCTGATGCTCGAAACGAATAACTAGAACGGTCTAGGGGAAAACTACTCATACCGTTGTAATGGGGCTAGTTTCTACTTTCAGATGCAACAGAAACTTTGCGGATTGGTCAATCCGTTCGCGAGATATGGCAGTTTTGAGGTAAGAAACGCTTGAGAAACTCCAAATTTTCGCAGTTCTGATGCTCGAAACGAATAACTAGAACGGTCTAGGGGAAAACTACTCATACCGTTCTCATGGGGCTAGTTTCTACTTTCAGATGCAACAGAAACTTTGCGGATTGGTCAATCCGTTCGCGAGATATGGCAGTTTTGAGGTAAGAAACGCTTGAGAAACTCCAAATTTTCGCAGTTCTGATGCTCGAAACGAATAACTAGAACGGTCTAGGGGAAAACTACTCATACCGTTCTCATGGGGCTAGTTTCTACTTTCAGATGCAACAGAAACTTTGCGGATTGGTCAATCCGTTCGCGAGATATGGCAGTTTTGAGGTAAGAAACGCTTGAGAAACTCCAAATTTTCGCAGTTCTGATGCTCGAAACGAATAACTAGAACGGTCTAGGGGAAAACTACTCATACCGTTGTAATGGGGCTAGTTTCTACTTTCAGATGCAACAGAAACTATGCGGATTGGTCAATACGTTCGCGAGATATGGCAGTTTTGAGGTAAGAAACGCTTGAGAAACTCCAAATTTTCGCAGTTCTGATGCTCGAAACGAATAACTAGAACGGCCTAGGGGATAACTACTTATACCGTTGTAATGGGGCGAGTTTCTACTTTCAGATGCAACAGAAACTTTGCGGATTGGTCAATCCGTTCGCGAGATATGGCAGTTTTGAGGTATGAAACGCTTGAGAAACTCCAAATTTTCGCAGTTCTGATGCTCGAAACGAATAACTAGAACGGTCTAGGGGAAAACTACTCATACCGTTGTAATGGGGCTAGTTTCTACTTTCAGATGCAACAGAAACTTTGCGGATTGGTCAATCCGTTCGCGAGATATGGCAGTTTTGAGGTAAGAAACGCTTGAGAAGCTCCAAATTTTCGCAGTTCTGACGCTCGAAATGAATAACTAGAACGGTCTAGGGGAAAACTACTCATACCGTTGTAATGGGGCTAGTTTCTACTTTCAGATGCAACAGAAACTTTGCGGATTGGTCAATCCGTTCGCGAGATATGGCAGTTTTGAGGTATGAAACGCTTGAGAAACTCCAAATTTTCGCAGTTCTGATGCTCGAAACGAATAACTAGAACGGTCTAGGGGAAAACTACTCATACCGTTGTAATGGGGCTAGTTTCTACTTTCAGATGCAACAGAAACTTTGCGGATTGGCAAATCCGTTCGCGAGATATGGCAGTTTTGAGGTAAGAAACGCTTGAGAAGCTCCAAATTTTCGCAGTTCTGACGCTCGAAATGAATAACTAGAACGGTCTAGGGGAAAACTACTCATACCGTTGTAATGGGGCTAGTTTCTACTTTCAGATGCAACAGAAACTTTGCGGATTGGTCAATCCGTTAGCGAGATATGGCAGTTTTGAAGTAAGAAACGCTTGAGAAACTCCAAATTTTCGCAGTTCTGATGCTCGAAACGAATAACTAGAACGGTCTAGGGGAAAACTACTCATACCGTTGTAATGGGGCTAGTTTCTACTTTCAGATGCAACAGAAACTATGCGGATTGGTCAATACGTTCGCGAGATATGGCAGTTTTGAGGTAAGAAACGCTTGAGAAACTCCAAATTTTCGCAGTTCTGATGCTCGAAACGAATAACTAGACCGGTCTAGGGGAAAACTACTCATACCGTTGTAATGGGGCGAGTTTCTACTTTCAGATGCAACAGAAACTTTGCGGATTGGTCAATCCGTTCGCGAGATATGGCAGTTTTGAGGTAAGAAACGCTTAAGAAATTCCAAATTTTCGCAGTTCTGATGCTCGAAACGAATAACTAGAACGGTCTAGGGGAAAACTACTCATACCGTTGTAATGGGGCTAGTTTCTACTTTCAGATGCAACAGAAACTTTTCGGATTGGTCAATCTGTTCGCGAGATATGGCAGTTTTGAGGTAAGAAACGCTTGAGAAACTCCAAATTTTCGCAGTTCTGATGCTCGAAACGAATAACTAGACCGGTCTAGGGGAAAACTACTCATACCGTTGTAATGGGGCGAGTTTCTACTTTCAGATGCAATAGAAACTTTGCGGATTGGTCAATCCGTTCGCGAGATATGGCAGTTTTGAGGTAAGAAACGCTTGAGAAACTCCAAATTTTCGCAGTTCTGAGGCTCGAAACGAATAACTAGAACGGCCTAGGGGAAAACTACTCATACCGTTGTAATGGGGCTAGTTTCTACTTTCAGATGCAACTGAAACTTTGCGGATTGGTCAATCCGTTCGCGAGATATGGCAGTTTTGAGGTAAGAAACGCTTGAGAAACTCCAAATTTTCGCAGTTCTGATGCTCGAAACGAATAACTAGAACGGTCTAGGGGAAAACTACTCATACCGATGTAATGGGGCTAGTTTCTACTTTCAGATGCAACAGAAACTTTGCGGATTGGTCAATCCGTTCGCGAGATATGGCAGTTTTGAGGTAAGAAACGCTTGAGAAACTCCAAATTTTCGCAGTTCTGATGCTCGAAACGAATAACTAAAACGGTCTAGGGGAAAACTACTCATACCGTTGTAATGGGGCTAGTTTCTACTTTCAGATGCAACAGAAACTTTGCGGATTTGTCAATCCGTTCGCGAGATATGGCAGTTTTGGGGTAAGAAACGCTTGAGAAACTCCAAATTTTCGCAGTTCTGATGCTCGAAACGAATAACTAGAACGGCCTAGGGGATAACTACTTATACCGTTGTAATGGGGCGAGTTTCTACTTTCAGATGCAACAGAAACTTTGCGGATTGGTCAATCCGTTCGCGAGATATGGCAGTTTTGAGGTATGAAACGCTTGAGAAACTCCAAATTTTCGCAGTTCTGATGCTCGAAACGAATAACTAGAACAGTCTAGGGGAAAACTACTCATACCGTTGTAATGGGGCTAGTTTCTACTTTCAGATGCAACAGAAACTTTGCGGATTGGTCAATCCGTTCGCGAGATATGGCAGTTTTGAGGTAAGAAACGCTTGAGAAGCTCCAAATTTTCGCAGTTCTGACGCTCGAAATGAATAACTAGAACGGTCTAGGGGAAAACTACTCATACCGTTGTAATGGGGCTAGTTTCTACTTTCAGATGCAACAGAAACTTTGCGGATTGGTCAATCCGTTCGCGAGATATGGCAGTTTTGAAGTAAGAAACGCTTGAGAAACTCCAAATTTTCGCAGTTCTGATGCTCGAAACGAATAACTAGAACGGTCTAGGGGAAAACTACTCATACCGTTGTAATGGGGCTAGTTTCTACTTTCAGATGCAACAGAAACTATGCGGATTGGTCAATACGTTCGCGAGATATGGCAGTTTTGAGGTAAGAAACGCTTGAGAAACTCCAAATTTTCGCAGTTCTGATGCTCGAAACGAATAACTAGACCGGTCTAGGGGAAAACTACTCATACCGTTGTAATGGGGCGAGTTTCTACTTTCAGATGCAACAGAAACTTTGCGGATTGGTCAATCCGTTCGCGAGATATGGCAGTTTTGAGGTAAGAAACGCTTGAGAAACTCCAAATTTTCGCAGTTCTGATGCTCGAAACGAATAACTAGAACGGTCTAGGGGAAAACTACTCATACCGTTGTAATGGGGCTAGTTTCTACTTTCAGATGCAACAGAAACTTTGCGGATTGGTCAATCCGTTCGCGAGATATGGCAGTTTTGAGGTAAGAAACGCTTGAGAAACTCCAAATTTTCGCAGTTCTGATGATCGAAACGAATAACTAGAACGGTCTAGGGGAAAACTACTCATACTGTTGTAATGGGGCTAGTTTCTACTTTCAGATGCAACAGAAACTTTGCGGATTGGTCAATCCGTTCGCGAGATATGGCAGTTTTGAGGTAAGAAACGCTTGAGAAACTCCAAATTTTCGCAGTTCTGATGCTCGAAACGAATAACTAGAACGGTCTAGGGGAAAACTACTCATACCGCTGTAATGGGGCTAGTTTCTACTTTCAGATGCAACAGAAACTTTGCGGATTGGTCAATCCGTTCGCGAGATATGGCAGTTTTGAGGTAAGAAACGCTTGAGAAACTCCAAATTTTCGCAGTTCTGATGCTCGAAACGAATAACTAGACCGGTCTAGGGGAAAACTACTCATACCGTTGTAATGGGGCGAGTTTCTACTTTCAGATGCAATAGAAACTTTGCGGATTGGTCAATCCGTTCGCGAGATATGGCAGTTTTGAAGTAAGAAACGCTTGAGAAACTCCAAATTTTCGCAGTTCTGATGCTCGAAACGAATAACTAGAACGGTCTAGGGGAAAACTACTCATACCGTTGTAATGGGGCTAGTTTCTACTTTCAGATGCAACAGAAACTATGCGGATTGGTCAATACGTTCGCGAGATATGGCAGTTTTGAGGTAAGAAACGCTTGAGAAACTCCAAATTTTCGCAGTTCTGATGCTCGAAACGAATAACTAGACCGGTCTAGGGGAAAACTACTCATACCGTTGTAATGGGGCGAGTTTCTACTTTCAGATGCAACAGAAACTTTGCGGATTGGTCAATCCGTTCGCGAGATATGGCAGTTTTGAGGTAAGAAACGCTTGAGAAACTCCAAATTTTCGCAGTTCTGATGCTCGAAACGAATAACTAGTACGGTCTAGGGGAAAACTACTCATACCGTTGTAATGGGGCTAGTTTCTACTTTCAGATGCAACAGAAACTTTGCGGATTGGTCAATCCGTTCGCGAGATATGGCAGTTTTGAGGTAAGAAACGCTTGAGAAACTCCAAATTTTCGCAGTTCTGATGCTCGAAACGAATAACTAGAACGGTCTAGGGGAAAACTACTCATACCGTTCTCATGGGGCTAGTTTCTACTTTCAGATGCAACAGAAACTTTGCGGATTGGTCAATCCGTTCGCGAGATATGGCAGTTTTGAGGTAAGAAACGCTTGAGAAACTCCAAATTTTCGCAGTTCTGATGCTCGAAACGAATAACTAGAACGGTCTAGGGGAAAACTACTCATACCGATGTAATGGGGCTAGTTTCTACTTTCAGATGCAACAGAAACTTTGCGGATTGGTCAATCCGTTCGCGAGATATGGCAGTTTTGAGGTAAGAAACGCTTGAGAAACTCCAAATTTTCGCAGTTCTGATGCTCGAAACGAATAACTAAAACGGTCTAGGGGAAAACTACTCATACCGTTGTAATGGGGCTAGTTTCTACTTTCAGATGCAACAGAAACTTTGCGGATTTGTCAATCCGTTCGCGAGATATGGCAGTTTTGGGGTAAGAAACGCTTGAGAAACTCCAAATTTTCGCAGTTCTGATGCTCGAAACGAATAACTAGAACGGCCTAGGGGATAACTACTTATACCGTTGTAATGGGGCGAGTTTCTACTTTCAGATGCAACAGAAACTTTGCGGATTGGTCAATCCGTTCGCGAGATATGGCAGTTTTGAGGTATGAAACGCTTGAGAAACTCCAAATTTTCGCAGTTCTGATGCTCGAAACGAATAACTAGAACGGTCTAGGGGAAAACTACTCATACCGTTGTAATGGGGCTAGTTTCTACTTTCAGATGCAACAGAAACTTTGCGGATTGGTCAATCCGTTCGCGAGATATGGCAGTTTTGAGGTAAGAAACGCTTGAGAAGCTCCAAATTTTCGCAGTTCTGACGCTCGAAATGAATAACTAGAACGGTCTAGGGGAAAACTACTCATACCGTTGTAATGGGGCTAGTTTCTACTTTCAGATGCAACAGAAACTTTGCGGATTGGTCAATCCGTTCGCGAGATATGGCAGTTTTGAAGTAAGAAACGCTTGAGAAACTCCAAATTTTCGCAGTTCTGATGCTCGAAACGAATAACTAGAACGGTCTAGGGGAAAACTACTCATACCGTTGTAATGGGGCTAGTTTCTACTTTCAGATGCAACAGAAACTATGCGGATTGGTCAATACGTTCGCGAGATATGGCAGTTTTGAGGTAAGAAACGCTTGAGAAACTCCAAATTTTCGCAGTTCTGATGCTCGAAACGAATAACTAGACCGGTCTAGGGGAAAACTACTCATACCGTTGTAATGGGGCGAGTTTCTACTTTCAGATGCAACAGAAACTTTGCGGATTGGTCAATCCGTTCGCGAGATATGGCAGTTTTGAGGTAAGAAACGCTTGAGAAACTCCAAATTTTCGCAGTTCTGATGCTCGAAACGAATAACTAGAACGGTCTAGGGGAAAACTACTCATACCGTTGTAATGGGGCTAGTTTCTACTTTCAGATGCAACAGAAACTATGCGGATTGGTCAATACGTTCGCGAGATATGGCAGTTTTGAGGTAAGAAACGCTTGAGAAACTCCAAATTTTCGCAGTTCTGATGCTCGAAACGAATAACTAGACCGGTCTAGGGGAAAACTACTCATACCGTTGTAATGGGGCGAGTTTCTACTTTCAGATGCAACAGAAACTTTGCGGATTGGTCAATCCGTTCGCGAGATATGGCAGTTTTGAGGTAAGAAACGCTTGAGAAACTCCAAATTTTCGCAGTTCTGATGCTCGAAACGAATAACTAGAACGGTCTAGGGGAAAACTACTCATACCGTTGTAATGGGGCTAGTTTCTACTTTCAGATGCAACAGAAACTTTGCGGATTGGTCAATCCGTTCGCGAGATATGGCAGTTTTGAGGTAAGAAACGCTTGAGAAACTCCAAATTTTCGCAGTTCTGATGATCGAAACGAATAACTAGAACGGTCTAGGGGAAAACTACTCATACTGTTGTAATGGGGCTAGTTTCTACTTTCAGATGCAACAGAAACTTTGCGGATTGGTCAATCCGTTCGCGAGATATGGCAGTTTTGAGGTAAGAAACGCTTGAGAAACTCCAAATTTTCGCAGTTCTGATGCTCGAAACGAATAACTAGAACGGTCTAGGGGAAAACTACTCATACCGTTGTAATGGGGCTAGTTTCTACTTTCAGATGCAACAGAAACTTTGCGGATTGGTCAATCCGTTCGCGAGATATGGCAGTTTTGAGGTAAGAAACGCTTGAGAAACTCCAAATTTTCGCAGTTCTGATGCTCGAAACGAATAACTAGACCGGTCTAGGGGAAAACTACTCATACCGTTGTAATGGGGCGAGTTTCTACTTTCAGATGCAATAGAAACTTTGCGGATTGGTCAATCCGTTCGCGAGATATGGCAGTTTTGAAGTAAGAAACGCTTGAGAAACTCCAAATTTTCGCAGTTCTGATGCTCGAAACGAATAACTAGAACGGTCTAGGGGAAAACTACTCATACCGTTGTAATGGGGCTAGTTTCTACTTTCAGATGCAACAGAAACTATGCGGATTGGTCAATACGTTCGCGAGATATGGCAGTTTTGAGGTAAGAAACGCTTGAGAAACTCCAAATTTTCGCAGTTCTGATGCTCGAAACGAATAACTAGACCGGTCTAGGGGAAAACTACTCATACCGTTGTAATGGGGCGAGTTTCTACTTTCAGATGCAACAGAAACTTTGCGGATTGGTCAATCCGTTCGCGAGATATGGCAGTTTTGAGGTAAGAAACGCTTGAGAAACTCCAAATTTTCGCAGTTCTGATGCTCGAAACGAATAACTAGAACGGTCTAGGGGAAAACTACTCATACCGTTGTAATGGGGCTAGTTTCTACTTTCAGATGCAACAGAAACTTTGCGGATTGGTCAATCCGTTCGCGAGATATGGCAGTTTTGAGGTAAGAAACGCTTGAGAAACTCCAAATTTTCGCAGTTCTGATGATCGAAACGAATAACTAGAACGGTCTAGGGGAAAACTAGTCATACTGTTGTAATGGGGCTAGTTTCTACTTTCAGATGCAACAGAAACTTTGCGGATTGGTCAATCCGTTCGCGAGATATGGCAGTTTTGAGGTAAGAAACGCTTGAGAAACTCCAAATTTTCGCAGTTCTGATGCTCGAAACGAATAACTAGAACGGTCTAGGGGAAAACTACTCATACCGTTGTAATGGGGCTAGTTTCTACTTTCAGATGCAACAGAAACTTTGCGGATTGGTCAATCCGTTCGCGAGATATGGCAGTTTTGAGGTAAGAAACGCTTGAGAAACTCCAAATTTTCGCAGTTCTGATGCTCGAAACGAATAACTAGACCGGTCTAGGGGAAAACTACTCATACCGTTGTAATGGGGCGAGTTTCTACTTTCAGATGCAATAGAAACTTTGCGGATTGGTCAATCCGTTCGCGAGATATGGCAGTTTTGAAGTAAGAAACGCTTGAGAAACTCCAAATTTTCGCAGTTCTGATGCTCGAAACGAATAACTAGAACGGTCTAGGGGAAAACTACTCATACCGTTGTAATGGGGCTAGTTTCTACTTTCAGATGCAACAGAAACTATGCGGATTGGTCAATACGTTCGCGAGATATGGCAGTTTTGAGGTAAGAAACGCTTGAGAAACTCCAAATTTTCGCAGTTCTGATGCTCGAAACGAATAACTAGACCGGTCTAGGGGAAAACTACTCATACCGTTGTAATGGGGCGAGTTTCTACTTTCAGATGCAACAGAAACTTTGCGGATTGGTCAATCCGTTCGCGAGATATGGCAGTTTTGAGGTAAGAAACGCTTGAGAAACTCCAAATTTTCGCAGTTCTGATGCTCGAAACGAATAACTAGAACGGTCTAGGGGAAAACTACTCATACCGTTGTAATGGGGCTAGTTTCTACTTTCAGATGCAACAGAAACTTTGCGGATTGGTCAATCCGTTCGCGAGATATGGCAGTTTTGAGGTAAGAAACGCTTGAGAAACTCCAAATTTTCGCAGTTCTGATGATCGAAACGAATAACTAGAACGGTCTAGGGGAAAACTAGTCATACTGTTGTAATGGGGCTAGTTTCTACTTTCAGATGCAACAGAAACTTTGCGGATTGGTCAATCCGTTCGCGAGATATGGCAGTTTTGAGGTAAGAAACGCTTGAGAAACTCCAAATTTTCGCAGTTCTGATGCTCGAAACGAATAACTAGAACGGTCTAGGGGAAAACTACTCATACCGTTGTAATGGGGCTAGTTTCTACTTTCAGATGCAACAGAAACTTTGCGGATTGGTCAATCCGTTCGCGAGATATGGCAGTTTTGAGGTAAGAAACGCTTGAGAAACTCCAAATTTTCGCAGTTCTGATGCTCGAAACGAATAACTAGACCGGTCTAGGGGAAAACTACTCATACCGTTGTAATGGGGCGAGTTTCTACTTTCAGATGCAATAGAAACTTTGCGGATTGGTCAATCCGTTCGCGAGATATGGCAGTTTTGAGGTAAGAAACGCTTGAGAAACTCCAAATTTTCGCAGTTCTGAGGCTCGAAACGAATAACTAGAACGGCCTAGGGGAAAACTACTCATACCGTTGTAATGGGGCGAGTTACTACTTTCAGATGCAAGAGAAATTTTGCGGATTGGTCGATCCGTTCGCGAGATATGGCAGTTTTGGGGTAAGAAACGCTTGAGAAACTCCAAATTTTCGCAGTTCTGATGCTCGAAACGAATAACTAGAACGGCCTAGGGGATAACTACTTATACCGTTGTAATGGGGCGAGTTTCTACTTTCAGATGCAACAGAAACTTTGCGGATTGGTCAATCCGTTCGCGAGATATGGCAGTTTTGAGGTATGAAACGCTTGAGAAACTCCAAATTTTCGCAGTTCTGATGCTCGAAACGAATAACTAGAACGGTCTAGGGGAAAACTACTCATACCGTTGTAATGGGGCTAGTTTCTACTTTCAGATGCAACAGAAACTTTGCGGATTGGTCAATCCGTTCGCGAGATATGGCAGTTTTGAGGTAAGAAACGCTTGAGAAACTCCAAATTTTCGCAGTTCTGATGCTCGAAACGAATAACTAGAACGGTCTAGGGGAAAACTACTCATACCGTTGTAATGGGGCGAGTTTCTACTTTCAGATGCAACAGAAACTTTGCGGATTGGTCAATCCGTTCGCGAGATATGGCAGTTTTGAGGTAAGAAACGCTTGAGAAACTCCAAATTTTCGCAGTTCGGAGGCTCGAAACGAATAACTAGAACGGCCTAGGGGAAAACTACTCATACCGTTGTAATGGGGCGAGTTACTACTTTCAGATGCAAGAGAAATTTTGCGGATTGGTCGATCCGTTCGCGAGATATGGCAGTTTTGGGGTAAGAAACGCTTGAGAAACTCCAAATTTTCGCAGTTCTGATGATCGAAACGAATAACTAGAACGGTCTAGGGGAAAACTACTCATACTGTTGTAATGGGGCTAGTTTCTACTTTCAGATGCAACAGAAACTTTGCGGATTGGTCAATCCGTTCGCGAGATATGGCAGTTTTGAGGTATGAAACGCTTGAGAAACTCCAAATTTTCGCAGTTCTGATGCTCGAAACGAATAACTAGAACGGTCTAGGGGAAAACTACTCATACCGTTGTAATGGGGCTAGTTTCTACTTTCAGATGCAACAGAAACTTTGCGGATCGGTCAATCCGTTCGCGAGATATGGCAGTTTTGAGGTAAGAAACGCTTGAGAAACTCCAAATTTTCGCAGTTCTGATGCTCGAAACGAATAACTAGAACGGTCTAGGGGAAAACTACTCATACCGTTGTAATGGGGCGAGTTTCTACTTTCAGATGCAACAGAAACTTTGCGGATTGGTCAATCCGTTCGCGAGATATGGCAGTTTTGAGGTAAGAAACGCTTGAGAAACTCCAAATTTTCGCAGTTCTGATGCTCGAAACGAATAACTAGACCGGTCTAGGGGAAAACTACTCATACCGTTGTAATGGGGCGAGTTTCTACTTTCAGATGCAACAGAAACTTTGCGGATTGGTCAATCCGTTCGCGAGATATGGCAGTTTTGAGGTAAGAAACGCTTGAGAAACTCCAAATTTTCGCAGTTCTGAGGCTCGAAACGAATAACTAGAACGGCCTAGGGGAAAACTACTCATACCGTTGTAATGGGGCGAGTTACTACTTTCAGATGCAAGAGAAATTTTGCGGATTGGTCGATCCGTTCGCGAGATATGGCAGTTTTGGGGTAAGAAACGCTTGAGAAACTCCAAATTTTCGCAGTTCTGATGCTCGAAACGAATAACTAGAACGGCCTAGGGGATAACTACTTATACCGTTGTAATGGGGCGAGTTTCTACTTTCAGATGCAACAGAAACTTTGCGGATTGGTCAATCCGTTCGCGAGATATGGCAGTTTTGAGGTATGAAACGCTTGAGAAACTCCAAATTTTCGCAGTTCTGATGCTCGAAACGAATAACTAGAACGGTCTAGGGGAAAACTACTCATACCGTTGTAATGGGGCTAGTTTCTACTTTCAGATGCAACAGAAACTTTGCGGATTGGTCAATCCGTTCGCGAGATATGGCAGTTTTGAGGTAAGAAACGCTTGAGAAACTCCAAATTTTCGCAGTTCTGATGCTCGAAACGAATAACTAGAACGGTCTAGGGGAAAACTACTCATACCGTTCTCATGGGGCTAGTTTCTACTTTCAGATGCAACAGAAACTTTGCGGATTGGTCAATCCGTTCGCGAGATATGGCAGTTTTGAGGTAAGAAACGCTTGAGAAACTCCAAATTTTCGCAGTTCTGATGCTCGAAACGAATAACTAGACCGGTCTAGGGGAAAACTACTCATACCGTTGTAATGGGGCGAGTTTCTACTTTCAGATGCAACAGAAACTTTGCGGATTGGTCAATCCGTTCGCGAGATATGGCAGTTTTGAGGTAAGAAACGCTTGAGAAACTCCAAATTTTCGCAGTTCTGAGGCTCGAAACGAATAACTAGAACGGCCTAGGGGAAAACTACTCATACCGTTGTAATGGGGCGAGTTACTACTTTCAGATGCAAGAGAAATTTTGCGGATTGGTCGATCCGTTCGCGAGATATGGCAGTTTTGGGGTAAGAAACGCTTGAGAAACTCCAAATTTTCGCAGTTCTGATGCTCGAAACGAATAACTAGAACGGCCTAGGGGATAACTACTTATACCGTTGTAATGGGGCGAGTTTCTACTTTCAGATGCAACAGAAACTTTGCGGATTGGTCAATCCGTTCGCGAGATATGGCAGTTTTGAAGTATGAAACGCTTGAGAAACTCCAAATTTTCGCAGTTCTGATGCTCGAAACGAATAACTAGAACGGTCTAGGGGAAAACTACTCATACCGTTGTAATGGGGCGAGTTTCTACTTTCAGATGCAACAGAAACTTTGCGGATTGGTCAATCCGTTCGCGAGATATGGCAGTTTTGAGGTAAGAAACGCTTGAGAAACTCCAAATTTTCGCAGTTCTGATGCTCGAAACGAATAACTAGACCGGTCTAGGGGAAAACTACTCATACCGTTGTAATGGGGCGAGTTTCTACTTTCAGATGCAACAGAAACTTTGCGGATTGGTCAATCCGTTCGCGAGATATGGCAGTTTTGAGGTAAGAAACGCTTGAGAAACTCCAAATTTTCGCAGTTCTGATGCTCGAAACGAATAACTAGAACGGTCTAGGGGAAAACTACTCATACCGTTGTAATGGGGCTAGTTTCTACTTTCAGATGCAACAGAAACTTTGCGGATTGGTCAATCCGTTCGCGAGATATGGCAGTTTTGAGGTAAGAAACGCTTGAGAAACTCCAAATTTTCGCAGTTCTGATGATCGAAACGAATAACTAGAACGGTCTAGGGGAAAACTAGTCATACTGTTGTAATGGGGCTAGTTTCTACTTTCAGATGCAACAGAAACTTTGCGGATTGGTCAATCCGTTCGCGAGATATGGCAGTTTTGAGGTAAGAAACGCTTGAGAAACTCCAAATTTTCGCAGTTCTGATGCTCGAAACGAATAACTAGAACGGTCTAGGGGAAAACTACTCATACCGTTGTAATGGGGCTAGTTTCTACTTTCAGATGCAACAGAAACTTTGCGGATTGGTCAATCCGTTCGCGAGATATGGCAGTTTTGAGGTAAGAAACGCTTGAGAAACTCCAAATTTTCGCAGTTCTGATGCTCGAAACGAATAACTAGACCGGTCTAGGGGAAAACTACTCATACCGTTGTAATGGGGCGAGTTTCTACTTTCAGATGCAATAGAAACTTTGCGGATTGGTCAATCCGTTCGCGAGATATGGCAGTTTTGAGGTAAGAAACGCTTGAGAAACTCCAAATTTTCGCAGTTCTGAGGCTCGAAACGAATAACTAGAACGGCCTAGGGGAAAACTACTCATACCGTTGTAATGGGGCGAGTTACTACTTTCAGATGCAAGAGAAATTTTGCGGATTGGTCGATCCGTTCGCGAGATATGGCAGTTTTGGGGTAAGAAACGCTTGAGAAACTCCAAATTTTCGCAGTTCTGATGCTCGAAACGAATAACTAGAACGGCCTAGGGGATAACTACTTATACCGTTGTAATGGGGCGAGTTTCTACTTTCAGATGCAACAGAAACTTTGCGGATTGGTCAATCCGTTCGCGAGATATGGCAGTTATGAGGTATGAAACGCTTGAGAAACTCCAAATTTTCGCAGTTCTGATGCTCGAAACGAATAACTAGAACGGTCTAGGGGAAAACTACTCATACCGTTGTAATGGGGCTAGTTTCTACTTTCAGATGCAACAGAAACTTTGCGGATTGGTCAATCCGTTCGCGAGATATGGCAGTTTTGAGGTAAGAAACGCTTGAGAAACTCCAAATTTTCGCAGTTCTGATGCTCGAAACGAATAACTAGAACGGTCTAGGGGAAAACTACTCATACCGTTCTCATGGGGCGAGTTTCTACTTTCAGATGCAACAGAAACTTTGCGGATTGGTCAATCCGTTCGCGAGATATGGCAGTTTTGAGGTAAGAAACGCTTGAGAAACTCCAAATTTTCGCAGTTCGGAGGCTCGAAACGAATAACTAGAACGGCCTAGGGGAAAACTACTCATACCGTTGTAATGGGGCGAGTTACTACTTTCAGATGCAAGAGAAATTTTGCGGATTGGTCGATCCGTTCGCGAGATATGGCAGTTTTGGGGTAAGAAACGCTTGAGAAACTCCAAATTTTCGCAGTTCTGATGATCGAAACGAATAACTAGAACGGTCTAGGGGAAAACTACTCATACTGTTGTAATGGGGCTAGTTTCTACTTTCAGATGCAACAGAAACTTTGCGGATTGGTCAATCCGTTCGCGAGATATGGCAGTTTTGAGGTATGAAACGCTTGAGAAACTCCAAATTTTCGCAGTTCTGATGCTCGAAACGAATAACTAGAACGGTCTAGGGGAAAACTACTCATACCGTTGTAATGGGGCTAGTTTCTACTTTCAGATGCAACAGAAACTTTGCGGATCGGTCAATCCGTTCGCGAGATATGGCAGTTTTGAGGTAAGAAACGCTTGAGAAACTCCAAATTTTCGCAGTTCTGATGCTCGAAACGAATAACTAGAACGGTCTAGGGGAAAACTACTCATACCGTTGTAATGGGGCGAGTTTCTACTTTCAGATGCAACAGAAACTTTGCGGATTGGTCAATCCGTTCGCGAGATATGGCAGTTTTGAGGTAAGAAACGCTTGAGAAACTCCAAATTTTCGCAGTTCTGATGCTCGAAACGAATAACTAGACCGGTCTAGGGGAAAACTACTCATACCGTTGTAATGGGGCGAGTTTCTACTTTCAGATGCAACAGAAACTTTGCGGATTGGTCAATCCGTTCGCGAGATATGGCAGTTTTGAGGTAAGAAACGCTTGAGAAACTCCAAATTTTCGCAGTTCTGAGGCTCGAAACGAATAACTAGAACGGCCTAGGGGAAAACTACTCATACCGTTGTAATGGGGCGAGTTACTACTTTCAGATGCAAGAGAAATTTTGCGGATTGGTCGATCCGTTCGCGAGATATGGCAGTTTTGGGGTAAGAAACGCTTGAGAAACTCCAAATTTTCGCAGTTCTGATGCTCGAAACGAATAACTAGAACGGCCTAGGGGATAACTACTTATACCGTTGTAATGGGGCGAGTTTCTACTTTCAGATGCAACAGAAACTTTGCGGATTGGTCAATCCGTTCGCGAGATATGGCAGTTTTGAGGTATGAAACGCTTGAGAAACTCCAAATTTTCGCAGTTCTGATGCTCGAAACGAATAACTAGAACGGTCTAGGGGAAAACTACTCATACCGTTGTAATGGGGCTAGTTTCTACTTTCAGATGCAACAGAAACTTTGCGGATTGGTCAATCCGTTCGCGAGATATGGCAGTTTTGAGGTAAGAAACGCTTGAGAAACTCCAAATTTTCGCAGTTCTGATGCTCGAAACGAATAACTAGACCGGTCTAGGGGAAAACTACTCATACCGTTGTAATGGGGCGAGTTTCTACTTTCAGATGCAACAGAAACTTTGCGGATTGGTCAATCCGTTCGCGAGATATGGCAGTTTTGAGGTAAGAAACGCTTGAGAAACTCCAAATTTTCGCAGTTCTGATGCTCGAAACGAATAACTAGAACGGTCTAGGGGAAAACTACTCATACCGTTGTAATGGGGCTAGTTTCTACTTTCAGATGCAACAGAAACTTTGCGGATTGGTCAATCCGTTCGCGAGATATGGCAGTTTTGAGGTAAGAAACGCTTGAGAAACTCCAAATTTTCGCAGTTCTGATGATCGAAACGAATAACTAGAACGGTCTAGGGGAAAACTAGTCATACTGTTGTAATGGGGCTAGTTTCTACTTTCAGATGCAACAGAAACTTTGCGGATTGGTCAATCCGTTCGCGAGATATGGCAGTTTTGAGGTAAGAAACGCTTGAGAAACTCCAAATTTTCGCAGTTCTGATGCTCGAAACGAATAACTAGAACGGTCTAGGGGAAAACTACTCATACCGTTGTAATGGGGCTAGTTTCTACTTTCAGATGCAACAGAAACTTTGCGGATTGGTCAATCCGTTCGCGAGATATGGCAGTTTTGAGGTAAGAAACGCTTGAGAAACTCCAAATTTTCGCAGTTCTGATGCTCGAAACGAATAACTAGACCGGTCTAGGGGAAAACTACTCATACCGTTGTAATGGGGCGAGTTTCTACTTTCAGATGCAATAGAAACTTTGCGGATTGGTCAATCCGTTCGCGAGATATGGCAGTTTTGAGGTAAGAAACGCTTGAGAAACTCCAAATTTTCGCAGTTCTGAGGCTCGAAACGAATAACTAGAACGGCCTAGGGGAAAACTACTCATACCGTTGTAATGGGGCGAGTTACTACTTTCAGATGCAAGAGAAATTTTGCGGATTGGTCGATCCGTTCGCGAGATATGGCAGTTTTGGGGTAAGAAACGCTTGAGAAACTCCAAATTTTCGCAAGTTCTGATGCTCGAAACGAATAACTAGAACGGCCTAGGGGATAACTACTTATACCGTTGTAATGGGGCGAGTTTCTACTTTCAGATGCAACAGAAACTTTGCGGATTGGTCAATCCGTTCGCGAGATATGGCAGTTTTGAGGTATGAAACGCTTGAGAAACTCCAAATTTTCGCAGTTCTGATGCTCGAAACGAATAACTAGAACGGTCTAGGGGAAAACTACTCATACCGCTGTAATGGGGCTAGTTTCTACTTTCAGATGCAACAGAAACTTTGCGGATTGGTCAATCCGTTCGCGAGATATGGCAGTTTTGAGGTAAGAAACGCTTGAGAAACTCCAAATTTTCGCAGTTCTGATGCTCGAAACGAATAACTAGAACGGTCTAGGGGAAAACTAATCATACCGTTCTCATGGGGCGAGTTTCTACTTTCAGATGCAACAGAAACTTTGCGGATTGGTCAATCCGTTCGCGAGATATGGCAGTTTTGAGGTAAGAAACGCTTGAGAAACTCCAAATTTTCGCAGTTCGGAGGCTCGAAACGAATAACTAGAACGGCCTAGGGGAAAACTACTCATACCGTTGTAATGGGGCGAGTTACTACTTTCAGATGCAAGAGAAATTTTGCGGATTGGTCGATCCGTTCGCGAGATATGGCAGTTTTGGGGTAAGAAACGCTTGAGAAACTCCAAATTTTCGCAGTTCTGATGATCGAAACGAATAACTAGAACGGTCTAGGGGAAAACTACTCATACTGTTGTAATGGGGCTAGTTCTACTTTCAGATGCAACAGAAACTTTGCGGATTGGTCAATCCGTTCGCGAGATATGGCAGTTTTGAGGTATGAAACGCTTGAGAAACTCCAAATTTTCGCAGTTCTGATGCTCGAAACGAATAACTAGAACGGTCTAGGGGAAAACTACTCATACCGTTGTAATGGGGCTAGTTTCTACTTTCAGATGCAACAGAAACTTTGCGGATCGGTCAATCCGTTCGCGAGATATGGCAGTTTTGAGGTAAGAAACGCTTGAGAAACTCCAAATTTTCGCAGTTCTGATGCTCGAAACGAATAACTAGAACGGTCTAGGGGAAAACTACTCATACCGTTGTAATGGGGCGAGTTTCTACTTTCAGATGCAACAGAAACTTTGCGGATTGGTCAATCCGTTCGCGAGATATGGCAGTTTTGAGGTAAGAAACGCTTGAGAAACTCCAAATTTTCGCAGTTCTGATGCTCGAAACGAATAACTAGACCGGTCTAGGGGAAAACTACTCATACCGTTGTAATGGGGCGAGTTTCTACTTTCAGATGCAACAGAAACTTTGCGGATTGGTCAATCCGTTCGCGAGATATGGCAGTTTTGAGGTAAGAAACGCTTGAGAAACTCCAAATTTTCGCAGTTCTGAGGCTCGAAACGAATAACTAGAACGGCCTAGGGGAAAACTACTCATACCGTTGTAATGGGGCGAGTTACTACTTTCAGATGCAAGAGAAATTTTGCGGATTGGTCGATCCGTTCGCGAGATATGGCAGTTTTGGGGTAAGAAACGCTTGAGAAACTCCAAATTTTCGCAGTTCTGATGCTCGAAACGAATAACTAGAACGGTCTAGGGGAAAACTACTCATACCGTTGTAATGGGCTAGTTTCTACTTTCAGATGCAACAGAAACTTTGCGGATTGGTCAATCCGTTCGCGAGATATGGCAGTTTTGAGGTAAGAAACGCTTGAGAAACTCCAAATTTTCGCAGTTCTGAGGCTCGAAACGAATAACTAGAACGGCCTAGGGGAAAACTACTCATACCGTTGTAATGGGGCGAGTTACTACTTTCAGATGCAAGAGAAATTTTGCGGATTGGTCGATCCGTTCGCGAGATATGGCAGTTTTGGGGTAAGAAACGCTTGAGAAACTCCAAATTTTCGCAGTTCTGATGCTCGAAACGAATAACTAGAACGGCCTAGGGGATAACTACTTATACCGTTGTAATGGGGCGAGTTTCTACTTTCAGATGCAACAGAAACTTTGCGGATTGGTCAATCCGTTCGCGAGATATGGCAGTTTTGAGGTATGAAACGCTTGAGAAACTCCAAATTTTCGCAGTTCTGATGCTCGAAACGAATAACTAGAACGGTCTAGGGGAAAACTACTCATACCGTTGTAATGGGGCTAGTTTCTACTTTCAGATGCAACAGAAACTTTGCGGATTGGTCAATCCGTTCGCGAGATATGGCAGTTTTGAGGTAAGAAACGCTTGAGAAACTCCAAATTTTCGCAGTTCTGATGCTCGAAACGAATAACTAGAACGGTCTAGGGGAAAACTACTCATACCGTTCTCATGGGGCTAGTTTCTACTTTCAGATGCAACAGAAACTTTGCGGATTGGTCAATCCGTTCGCGAGATATGGCAGTTTTGAGGTAAGAAACGCTTGAGAAACTCCAAATTTTCGCAGTTCTGATGCTCGAAACGAATAACTAGACCGGTCTAGGGGGAAAACTACTCATACCGTTGTAATGGGGCGAGTTTCTACTTTCAGATGCAACAGAAACTTTGCGGATTGGTCAATCCGTTCGCGAGATATGGCAGTTTTGAGGTAAGAAACGCTTGAGAAACTCCAAATTTTCGCAGTTCTGAGGCTCGAAACGAATAACTAGAACGGCCTAGGGGAAAACTACTCATACCGTTGTAATGGGGCGAGTTACTACTTTCAGATGCAAGAGAAATTTTGCGGATTGGTCGATCCGTTCGCGAGATATGGCAGTTTTGGGGTAAGAAACGCTTGAGAAACTCCAAATTTTCGCAGTTCTGATGCTCGAAACGAATAACTAGAACGGCCTAGGGGATAACTACTTATACCGTTGTAATGGGGCGAGTTTCTACTTTCAGATGCAACAGAAACTTTGCGGATTGGTCAATCCGTTCGCGAGATATGGCAGTTTTGAAGTATGAAACGCTTGAGAAACTCCAAATTTTCGCAGTTCTGATGCTCGAAACGAATAACTAGAACGGTCTAGGGGAAAACTACTCATACCGTTGTAATGGGGCTAGTTTCTACTTTCAGATGCAACAGAAACTTTGCGGATTGGTCAATCCGTTCGCGAGATATGGCAGTTTTGAGGTAAGAAACGCTTGAGAAACTCCAAATTTTCGCAGTTCTGATGCTCGAAACGAATAACTAGACCGGTCTAGGGGAAAACTACTCATACCGTTGTAATG